>NW_026741522.1:0-5122 GCF_022355385.1 Mustela nigripes
GGGGGAGGTAAGGCTGAAAGACCTCGAGACCCCTCCTGCACTCCGGGAGCGGAGCCGAGTCATTCCTATTCTTCCTCTTGCACTCCCGGAGCCCACCGACGAACAACCATCACTTCCTGACCCTCTTCTCCTGGCTCTGTCCCCTCCGGGATGTTAAGGAGATGGGTTTCCCTCATTGCTGGGCCAGCCTGGTTGCCGCCCCCGCCCCAGATGCGCGGATCCCCTCTTTCCATTCAGCAGAACAATGAGAACACGCATGTTGACTGGGCACCTTGGCGCTGGGGTACCATCCATCTCTGGGCAGCTCTAGTCTCTAGTTCTGAGGCACCGTGCCTGTAAGGACCTAATTAAAAACTGTCCCTGCTCCCCTTCCCCCAGGGGATTTACTTGGAGACGAGTCCGGAAACCAGCTTCAGGTAACAAAGCCCAGACACAAAGGTAGGTCAGGCCAGGTGGAGACATCCGATCAGTGGGGGGGATGCATACTGTCTCCCTGGTTCCCAAGCAGTATGGGCCCCGCCCTTTGGGAGCCTTTTGGGCACCAATCCTAACCAAGGTGTGATAGGCTAAATTAAATGTCTAAATCCAATGTCTACTAGGGTACATTGTAACTCAGTTGGTCACCTAGCATCACTGTGGAGTTTCTTCTGTGTGTTACAATCTCATCGGCCAGGCCCGACCACATGGCCTTTGCCCTTAGCCCTTAAGAGCTAATCTGTGAAACAGAGAAGGGTCGCCCTCTCTTGTAAGAGGTGCGGCCCCAAACGTTAGGTTAGATTCTCCACGCTTGGCACGAAATAAAGCTTTGCTTGACCTTCACTTTGTATCAGTCTTGCTCCTTTAATCACGGACCCATTATTGGGGCATAACAGTGCCCAAGAGTGTCTATTGCCTATCCCCTCTTTCCTTGTTACTGAAACTCATTCTTGGGATGCCAGGGTGACTCAGCAGGTTGAGGGCCCAGCTCTTGGTCTCAGCTCAGGTCCTGATTTCAGGATCCTGAGATCGAGCCCCGCCCTAGGCTCTGCTGGTCCCTCTCCCTCTGCCTCTGCTTCCCCAGCTGCTCCCACACACGTGCGTGCTCATGCCGTCTCTCTCTCTCTAAATAAATAGAATCTTTAAAAATTTTTTTTCTTTCAATGTCTCAACATACTCAGGTAAAAATCCCTGGTTGCAGGGGCGCCTGGGTGGCTCAGTGGGTTAAAGCCTCTGCCTTTGGCTCAGGTCATGATCTCAGGTCTGAGCTCTCTGCTCAGCGGGGAGCTTGCTTCCTCCCCTCTCTCTCTCTCTCTCTCTGCCTACTCTCTACCTACTTGTGATCTGTCAAATAAATAAATAAAATCTTAAAAAAAAAAATCCCTGGTTGCAGCTTGACTAGCCATACTACATCTCTAAAACCAAAGAGATGCAAGAAATCCCTAGAGAGAGTACTTTTTAATAACATAATAATAATTATAATTGTTACAATTATTGCCATAATAAAAAGGCAAAGTCTGAGAGAAGGCTTTTTGCACCTTCCAGACTGGAACATGAACAGTGAAATCTGGAAGGTACAGCGGCCATCTTGTGATCATGAAGCAACATGCACGAGGGGAAAAGCATATACACTATAGGTTACAGAGCAAAAAAGCACAGAAAAGACACTGAGTGGTACGGCATCTCTGCGCCCCTAAACCAACGCTAAACTGCCCATCTCAGACGTCTTGTTATGTAAGACAATTAAACACCATGGAAATAACCTTACCTGCACCTCACAGCTGAATCCATGCCAGACTGGTAGAGAATTTTACATCTGAACGTGGAGTCCTCAAGTAAAAGAATCTGAAACAAACAATTGGCCAGTGCAGGAGGGAAGACAGAGAGATACGTCCCAGCCAGAAAGCCAAGGACCCTTGCTATGAAATGACAAAATATTCGGTGGAACTGTCCTTTGATGTATCTTGGGATGCCGGCCAAAGCAAATCCTAAATGCTGTGATAGAGGAAGTGGTAGGAAAGGTTTAGAAAGTTAGTGCAAGCTGGTTCCTTGCAAGAGGGGGAATGCTGCTGCTACAGAAACCAGGCAGGTGCCATTGGCTTTGGGACCAGGTAATAAGTGAAAGCTAGAAGGACCTCAAAGGGGTTAGCAGTAATAATCTGGAGGGCAGTGAGGAAATTGTTACCAAAGGCTGAAGAAAAGGTGACCCCTAGGGACACCTGGAAGACTCTGTTGGTTGAGCATCTGCTTCAGCTCAGGTCATGATCCTGGGGTCCTGGAATTGAGTCCCACATCTATTCAGCAGGGAGTCTGCTTCTCCCTCTCCCTCTGCTGCTCCCCCTGCTTGTGCTCGCTCTCTCGCTCTCTCTCTCTCTCTGTCAAATAAATAAATAAAATCTTTAAAAAAGAGAGAGAAGAAAGAAAGAAATAAAAGATGAGCCCTAGCATGTGTTCATGGAAAGACTGGGAGCATTTCGGTCCATGGCAATAGGAAAATAGGACTACCGAATGAACTCGTGGACCCAGCTGAGATGTTTAGACTGAACACTGAAAGTGCCTACTTCTTCTGATGACCCTGATCAAATATGAGAAGAAAAAGATAACCTGAGAAGGAACTGCTCAGGTTTTTTAGAGGAATTATAGAGGGTCCAGAAAAGTCTTTACGGCCAGCACATGGTTCTCAAAATAATAAAAGGCTTCAGGACAAATGTCAAACCCAGGGCCTTGTCAATAAAGAGGGACTCAGGATAGAAATGAAGTCAAAGGTATAGACTTGGAAAGATTTAAGGGCAAGTCTCACAGGTTTTCTCAGATAAACAACTTGGCTTCTAATAATTTTAGAATTGTGCCTCTCAGACGCCTTCAGACCTGAGGGCCTGACTCCCAGCTCCCTGATTCTCAGTCTAGGTAGGAGGGACAAATCTTAGAGAGATTTGTAAGTGTGGCATTTGTATAATTAAGTGAATTATAAGCTGATATACAGGAAGCCAACATTTTTTTTTTAGATTTCTTTTTTGAAGATTTTATTTATTTATTAGAGAGAGACAGAGAGAGAGACTGAGAAAGAGAGAGAGCCCTCAATATTTTGAAAGGAATTGCATAATCCGGGGCTGAAAGGGATAGAGACAGTTCAAAGAAAAGAAGCTTTGGGTTGTCAACTTCCTTTGGGCAGGGGGCAGCTACAAACACAAACATGTCTTATGGAAAATAAAAGAGTTAAAGAGAATGAAACCAACTGCCCAGAGTCTGGACCCAAGAAGAACCACACACCCGGAGCAGAACTGGGCCCTTGTCAGGAATCTGGCGGCATGTGTCTGACTCCGTTTCAGAGTTGCTGTGGATCAAGGACACATCTGTGACCAGGAGTGTTGGTCCCCTGTCTGTCTCACCTCCACGCACCAAATGTGGTGTTCATGGGTCTTCAGAGCAAGGGAATTGTTCTTGAGGGGCTGTAGTCACGGTCGCCCTGAAATGCCAATTGAATATTACCCTCACCTTAAAAGACCACCAGAGACGTGAGTCAAAGCCAATCAGCAAGGGTCGTTTATTGCAGGTTCGAACCTGGACCTCTGCGCCTGGACCTCTGCGCCGCTCGTTGGCTGAGAGGTCCGGAGCTGGGTCGGTGCAGGATTATTATAGACAGATACAAACAAGTTTCGGGTGGGGCTGAGCTGATTGATTGATAGTTTGAACACAATTGGGAGTCTCCTGGTGAAATGTTACATTCCTGCTATCAAGCATCCCTGTTAATGAGATTTAGGTTTAGAAGTATTTACTTTTCCTTCTACCTCCGCCTCCTTCGGTTTTTCATGGAGGGGAGGGTGACATTAGGGCTATTGATAAGGTAACTTCTTTGTTGTAAATCTCAAGGACATTTGCAAACCAGGGGAGACTCCTACCTTGCAGGACTATGATCTCTGCAAGTTAACTATTTATCGTTTTATGGCAGTCAGGGGTGCCTGAGGAATGCCGCACATATGGAGGGGAGCGGGTGAAGGGGGAGTGCAAGGTGCCAGCTTTTGCTTTGTCCTCAGCCAGCCTCCTGCTCCGTCAGCCCAGGTTGAGGGTGGCAGACATAACAAGACAAGACCCTGGATCTCACGCTGAGGCCTTGACAGGGTGAGACATGGCGGGTCTTGGGAAGGAGGTAACTACGTTCTGCACGTGGTTGCTGGAAGTCGGACGATGGTACACAGCCTCTAAGATGGCCTCTGTCGATTTTGTGCTATTGCCCTCACGTGCAAAGTTGGAGCCTAACTCCCTTCCCCTTAAATCTGGGCCGGCCTAACGACCTGATCGATAGAATACAGCCTAAGTGACATTCTTGGATTTCTTTTTTTTTTTTTTTATTCATTTATTTGACAGAGAGAGAGACCACAAGGAGGCAGAGAGGCAGGCAGAGAGAGAGAGGAGGAAGCAGGCTCCCCGCCAAGCAGAGAGCCTGATGCGGGGCTCTATCCCAGGACCCTGAGACCATGACCTGAGCTAAAGGCAGCGGTTTAACCCACTGAGCCACCCAGGCGCCCCCATTCTTGGATTTCTGAGATGAATCTTAAGATGCCCCACAGCCCCCACTGGAATACCTTGGGCTGCTCCCTTGGGGACCACTCCCTGCCTAGCTGCCAGACTCTGAGAAGCCCAAGCGACACCGAGGGGTCGTGGAAGGCGCTCCAGACGGTTGCCGCAGAGCTCCCGGCGCCCGCTGCCGGGCCCATTGAATAAGCTGCCTTGGAAGCTGAGTGCACTTGAGCTTTCAGATGACTTCGGCTCCAACATCTGTCTGCAGCTGCTTGAAAAGTCCTAAATGAGAACCCCATTGACCGAATACCGTCTCCTTATAGGCCCTTGACAGATAATAAATCTGTTTTAATTTACCAAGTATAGGGTGATTTGTAATGCGACGATAGGTCACCAGAACAGCATCTCTAAGTCACTGAACCAAACCTCAATTGTGTATCTCACACTTCTTTTATAAGGCATTTAAATCCTAATTTATTGGGCGCCTGGGTGGCTCAGTGGGTTAAGCCGCTGCGTTTGGCTCAGGTCATGATCTCAGGGTCCTGGGATCGAGTCCCGCATCGGGCTCTCTGCTCAGCGGGGAGCCTGCTTTCTCCCCTCTCTCTCTCTGCCTGCCTCTCTGCCTACT
>NW_026741523.1:0-5119 GCF_022355385.1 Mustela nigripes
TGGAGCATTTTGGAAGAGACCCATAGAACAAGTGAAACCATCTGAAAGAATACATGCCCTTTTAAGGATGACAACTTGTATCTCCAACATGACGAAAGAAAGAGGATTCGAATGTTGAAGAACCGTGAGCATTCCCTCAGGGTTCTGCAGAAACTGAAAGGAGATGTTACAGCACAAGTCTGCTTTAAACATCACATTATCATCCCCAAAATGATTTCATGCAATAACCAAAAGTCCCTCTTGCGTAAGATGGGCATGTTCTTAGGGAGCTAGGAGAGGATAACAATATCTCAACCAGGGGCCATTACAGCGCAACACAGAGCGGATGCTACAGGTTGGTGAGGAGATACAGGAAGACAAAGAAGAGCATAATGAACAATTGACCTCCATTCAAAGGTCTGGCATAGCGGGATGGTGGGAGGTGCTCGGAACTTGGCTGTATACCACAGGGACCTAGATCCCTCTGGCACCAGGGAATCCTGTACACTGGTTTTATTTGTTTTTTTTTTTTTTTTTTTTTTTTTTTTTTTTTTGTCAA
The DNA here is from genome assembly GCF_022355385.1 of Mustela nigripes. Classification (NCBI taxonomy): domain Eukaryota; kingdom Metazoa; phylum Chordata; class Mammalia; order Carnivora; family Mustelidae; genus Mustela; species Mustela nigripes. The sequence goes on from NW_026741523.1 coordinate 539, forward strand.
ACGATGCACATGCACATATTTGACAGAGATACAGAGAGATTACAATCAGGGGATGGATTGGGGGCAGGAGAACAAGTCTTGCCACTGAGCAGGAAACCTGTGACCAGAGTCAATGTCATGACACTGGGATCCTGAGTTGAGCTGAAGGCCACTTCTGAACTGATGGACATACCCCATAACCCAATCTTTGTCTTCTTAATACCTCCTAGTCCTTGACAAGAACCACTGCTCTGTCACTGTTCAGAAATGCAGGGTATATGGATTTTGGCATGGGCTGGTGTTGCTTGCTCTATCCGACCTGCTTCAAGAGCTGCTATAGCTTGTCCTCTTGAAGTCAGTGATTTGGCTATAGACATACTACTCTCCCACACATATTTGGGTAGAGATAATTCCTCCTTTGATAGATTTTTTTCAGGGTAAATGACACTATGTCTTGTGGTGCTGTGCTCCTGTGGATGGTGATGGGAGTCATCTGTGCCTCTGAATCTAAATATCTGTTTCTGCTCCCAGATGAGGGAATTTTTCAGCTCTGATTTTGCAAATAAATGCTTATCCCTATTTTTTCTTTACTTCTAGTTCTCCAAGAATACCCATTCCTTGGAGTCTATGAGTTCCCTAAGCTCATTGTCATGTTCCAACATTCTTCCTACTCTCTTTGGATTTGCTTCCTTATTTTCGAGTCTTTTTGCCCTGGGTCACTAATTTGATCATCTGCTTCTGCCAGCTTCCTGGATTTTGTATCTAGTATGCTAACCACTTTTCATCAGAAACTCTTTTATTTTATTTATAATCTTATCTTATTTTATTTTATTTTTATCAGTTTTATCTCTGTGGTTCGAGATTCTCTGATAACTTTTATGTTTTCATATATACAGGGAGTATCCTGGCCACTGTTTCAATCCTCCATTGGGTGTGTAATATATAGAGTTTCACTACGATTGCCTATCCATGATCATTTCTTGTTCTTTTTCCTCAGCATCAATTGGTTATTCCATCTTTGCATTGTATCTAGGTATCTGTATTCCTCTCTATTTAGAAAGCACATTCTGTTTTCTACACTGAGGGTAATATTGTTAGGAGGAAGAGATCATGGAGAGTTCAAGGGCTGGCCCTTGTCGGAGTCATCTTGAGGCAAGTCATCTGCACAGGCTCTCCTTGCCTGCTGTTGGTGTATTTGGGTTCTGGGCTGAATATGCTCTGGTTTAGCCTTGTGGCATCTGGTGTGCCTGTGAAAGGAGATGTTTAACCAACTCAAAAGAACTAGAGAATGAAGAATGGTTGTGGTCAGGAGAGAGCATTTGGGCAGGGCTTTCTTCTAGTCCCCTATGGGAGAGTCAGTTCTCCTGGGACTAAGCTACTTCACAGAGAAATGCAGTCGACCCTGTGTTCAATGGTTGGGATTTCATGTTGGCACGTTAGGCAGTAATGTCCTCACCATCCCGTCTTTGGCCCGTAGCTCAGTCTTTATGCTGCTGGTGTGAGAGCACAAAATTTATTGTGCTCCCATAGAAACATCACAAACACAGCCTCTCAAGGATGCACTGCCAGAAACCACCAAATTCCCACTGTGTCTCCTTCTATTGTTTCTGATCATGATATTAAAGCTGTCTGAACCTGGTTGCTTGCTGGTGTCCTCTGCAAGAGAAACACAGTGTTCTCTTGATTTGATGCCTGCCAAGTCTACTGATCTTAAATCTCCAGGCCTCAAGACTATTTGTTCACAAGAACTCATGCCATTCAGAACTCTGCTGGTCACAGCCTATGGGTTGGTTCCTTGTTGGTTCCCAGTATGCTCTGCTTTCCAGTGCCTTGGTCTTTTGCATTGGCTCCCTGCCCTCTGCAGCACAAACCACCAACTTTTCCCCAAGGAATGTCTCCAATCTTCTCCTATAGTCTCTGTGACTTCTTTTCTCTTTCACTGTGGAGTTTACTTCGTGGGCTTCAGGTCAATTTCTGCAAAGTTCCAGTCGATGTGGTAATCTTCCAGTTGTGTTCATGGCTGAGGACAAACCTGGAGTACTCAGATACTACTACCATCTCACTGTCTTCCAAAGGCACCACAGATTCTTAGTGAGGCATAAGCAAGAATGAATTCTTGCCACTTGCCTCATATGACAGTGTTGTGCAGAGAAATGGGCTACGTCACATCTATCAGTCTCAGAAAGACAAATAGCTTATGATTTCACTCTTTAATTTAACAAGAAACATGTGAAAAATAAGGGGAAAATGGACAAATCATACGATTCCAACCAGGCAACCAAAATTTGGTGTTTGTTTGAAGGCAGATTTGTGAGAATACGAGTTTATCAGAGAGGACAAGAGATGACATTCTTTGTAGGAAATTTGGGTGAAACTGAAGGAATGTGAGTTCTTAAGGCATGTCAAATTGAACTGCTCTCCATAAAAGCTTGACTTCCTATTTCTCGAAATTTAATTATTAGTGCTTTGTGAAACACAGTCAGACAACACACACACACACACACAGACACACACAGATGAAACACACAAAAGATGGGCATGATGTGAGGAATCACACTAAGGGTCAAAAGCATGAAGAAAATATCATAAAGGGGAAAGGCACAGAGAATTCAAGTCAGAAACATACCAAAATGAGAAAGTAAAGTTCTTAACTATCAATGATTAGTTCAGGTATTCAGGACTAAATTCTTCTGTCACTACAAACAGATTGTTGTACTGGATGAAAATTTTTAAGAAAAGGAAAAAAAAAAGGCAAAAAAAGTACCACAAGAAAACAACAAAAACTTTACAAGCTCAACATTCTGTTGCCCATAGGAGATTTCCTTCAACTCTAAAGATATACTTCGCTTGAAAGTGAACACACCTGGAAGACATTGGTTATGCAATTGGCAAGGAGAAGAGAGCCAATGTGATTGTGCCTATGGCAGATAGAGAGATTTTCTGCCTTCGGGAGACAGAGGATTACCGGAAGGTGTTTAGTCTTGATGGAACACCAAAACATCAGTAACTTGGAAAAATTGCCAATATATACACCACCAATATGGGTCTATCTAAATATTGGAAGCGTATTAACAGAAAGGTAGGGAGACGGGGACCCCAATCTAATATTGTTGGGGACTACGATACCCACATTCAGCACAGGACAGATCATTCAGATGGAAAGTTGGTAAGAAGTAACAGGCGTCCTCATGGGCTCTCTAGAACACCTGAGCTTTGGGGAAACATGCATAAGATTATGTCGCTGAAAATCATAAGACAATTTCTTCCCAAGGGCAGACTTATTTTTGTCTATCACAAATCGTGTGCTGGTGTCCAAATCAAGCCGTAATTAATGGAAGAGAATTCATATCTTATCTTGTATACTTATGACCACAAAAGTATGATAATGGAAAGAAATCATTTTCAAATCGAAACACAGCCAGACACTAATAGCTGGAAAGCAAACACACTCATAAAATAGTAATGAATTAAAGAAAGAAAATTAAAAGGAAAATCAGAAAGTGCCATGAACAAAAAAAGGAAAGTCAAGAAACTTATGGGGTGATGCCAAATAATACTATTAGGAGGAATATATGCTTAAATGCATGTATTTTCAAAAATTAAAAACCCCGAAAAAAAGCAAACAATCTGGATGCCATAAAGAACTAGGAAAAGAAGAAACAAAGTCCACAGTTATCCAATTAAAAAAAAAGAAATAATACATATTGTCATCAAAATAAAAGAAATACAAACAAACACATGGAAAATAATCAGGTGAACTCACACGTCAGTACTGAAAACATTAATAAACTGGAGGAGCCATTACTTGCATAAAACATGGAGACAAGCACACAGTTGAAAATATGAGACCTCATGACAACTGATAGAATGGAGAAATAAAAATAACCCAAAGAAGCCTCTACACTATTATACCAGCAAATCCAAGAACTGAGATATAAGGATAAATTACAAGACACATATCAATTCCCAAAGATTATGTCAGGAAACCTACAAAATTTGTGCTCTCTAGTAATGAATAAAGTGGTTGAAGCAGTGATCAAATTCATGCCAAAACACAAAATGCCAGAACCACATCAGTGTCCTGGTCACCTCTTCTACACATTCAATGAAGGCAATGTGGTTTCTTCTCATCAATTCCAGAAATGGAGGAGGTAGGGATACTATAATTTAGAAATTTAAGGACCCAATTCAGATAATGACATTATAGGACACAAACTCTAAGGCATTTTAATAAGTAAAGATAATAAAAAATATAGTTCTTTTCTCTCTGTGTCTTGATCTTGTTTTGAAAAGGCCAGATTGTTTTTCTCTTAATTTTTTTGTTATGCTGTGGAAGCCAGTGTCTCTTCCATCATCCGTTTTTGACAGAGTATTCATGGATGCGTTATTTCCATATACGACCTAGTGCTACAACAACTCCTGAACAGCCATGAACCAGTTCCCTCATTCACTGCATGTGTCTCTTTTATTATACCCTCAGCTTGGTTCTAAGAATCCTGAGTCAGTCATGGTTTGTCTCCTTCTCTGACCTCTTCTCCTTCAGTTTTCGCTTTCTTTACTAAGGGCCATGGTATTCCTCCTGGGGCACATACGAAGTAAGAC
>NW_026741524.1:0-5118 GCF_022355385.1 Mustela nigripes
TTTATAAAAAATTAAAAAAAAAATAAAGCATTTTCAATTAAAAAAAATAATAATAATTTTAAAAAGTAAAAAAAAAAAAAAAAAAACAAAAAGTTCCTTCTCCTGCCATGGAGATCCTCCAGCTCTACCTCCAGGCTATACAGCTTTAGGCTTATTCATATATTCATGACAAACCATTTGCAGACTTGTAAATAAATGAGCAAATGTTCAAATGATTTGATTCTGGAATTACTGATGCTGACATATTTGACAGACATGTTTAGTTGTATGGCTATATGTGTGGTTTCAGAGATCCTATTTATTGTTCTATAACTATCTACTTCCCCTCTTTCATTGCTACAGGTGCAACCCTGCTTTGCCATCTACTTCACCTCCCCTCTCTCTTCACGGACCCTTTTTCATTTGTCTTGTATCATCCTCAGCAGATGTGACCCAAACCATGTACACATAAGCCAAAACTGATATGGTTGGGGACTGAACATATGAGAGCAAGAGTCTGGGGAAAGATGTGATCAGTAAGAATGGGAGGATGGGGGCAGTGTCAACAGTGGAGGTGAGTCTTGGAAAAAGAAGTAGAATTTCAAAGGTAGAGAGAAGGTACCATTTCAGGAAGAAGAAATAACTTGAAGAAGGCAATAACAATCAAGTAATAAAAAGTAAACAAGATGGATTAGAGATGCTGATTTGGCAAGTAGACTGATTTGGCTGGAACAGACCCCATAACCTGGAAAAGAGTGAGATTTATAAAATGGAAAAGCATCAGCCCCCATGACTACCACACGTCATCATCATCATCATCATCATCATCATCATCATCCTTCCTAATCACTACTGCAACTGATTAAATGTTCATTATATATTAGGCACTGTGCTTTCCAGATGGCTACAGATAGTCTCTCAGTCCCTCTCTCTCTCTCCCTCCCTCCCTTCTTCTCTCATTTAATCCCTATAATGACCCTACATGGTAGGTACTATGATTCTCTCATTTTACACAGAGGAAATTGAAAATTAGAGAGATTAAATGACTATCTCAAAGTCATATAAGGAGTAAGTCACCCCCTGCACAACATTGTAAATCTCAACTACGTCATATGACTAACATAGAGGGGGCTCATGAGGCAGATTTGTACTGAGTCCCATATTTTAATCCTTTTTTCTTCTAGCTATGTATTGGTACCCTCATATGAGTCCATAGTTCTATATTGTCTTTCATCAAATATAGGTCCCTTAAAGAACTTATTTAAAAAAAAAAACTCGGGACGCCTGGGTGGCTCAGTTGGTTAAGCAGCTGCCTTCGGCTCAGGTCATGATCCCAGGGTCCTGGGATCGAGTCCCACATCGGGCTCCTTGCTCGGCAGGGAGCCTGCTTCTCCCTCTGCCTCTGCCTGCCTCTTTGTCTGCCTGTGCTCGCTCTCTCTCCCTCTGTCTCTGGCAAATAAATAAATAAAATCTTTAAAAAAAAAAAAAACTCATTCTGTTCTCTTTTCTCTCTCCGCTGGTGCCTTCTTTGTTTTTAAAAATTTTTTATTTTTATATTTATTGAGACTGCCTCCACTCTCTACTCTTGGTAACCTTTACCAACTCTGGGGTAGTTCATCATTATTACCTGACAGATTCTTTATCTTAGGACTTTAATTATGTCTATGAAGACTTTCCTACCTTTATTATTATTACTAAGATATACTTTAGGTATGATAAAATTCACCATTTTAAAGTGTCCAATAAGTGGTTTTTAGTATGTCCATATAGTGGTACAACTACCATCACTATGTAATTTGAGAATATTTTCAGTACACAAAAGAAAATTCTGTGCCCATTAGCCATGGGCATTTCTTTCAAGGTACATTTTCAACCTGTTCCATCACACTCTGGCAACTTTAAAATGCAGCAGGATTTGCTCCCCCTGAATCATGATTTTATTTTTTTTTTCTGAGTCATGATTTTGTTAAGACACGTTTGCATAAAAAGAAATGTGCCATTCCTTATTGACCTCTACCACATTTCGGTTAGCGAGAAAGTAATTTTGCATTGAAAACGCAGTTTGAGAGACATAAAATCCAAAGTATTTATTTTGTTTTCAATAATCAAATTCAATATTCATAACACTTACCTTCCTCTTCTATTCTTCTTCTATACCAAATTTTGCCCTAAAAGTTTATTAATTTGATTTTGTATTCGACCCACTGCATTTCCCACAGAATGAGGGTGTGCTCTTGGTAAAGTAATTTTGAAAGAAAAATCTCCTAATAACAAATTCTTGTATTTTCCTGGGTGTGTATGTATCCGTGGGAAATTTCGAAGTTTAAACATAGGATGTGAGAAAACAAACAAACAAAACATAGGATGTGAGGCATGAAGTAGTGGCAGATGAGGTACAGAGACAAGAATGGAAAGTTGGTTGTGCAAGTGTTTGGATGTTTACTTTCTCCCGGATGGAGTGACCAGATGTCAGAAATTTTCAAGCAGGAGACGGTAACATGATTAAACTTATTATTTTAGAAAGGTAATTTATAGAAGTACTGAGGGCTGTTGAAGATGGAAGAGACGGGGGGCATATCTACCAGCTGGGAGATTCTAATAGTAAGAAGGAGATAGCAACACTAAGAAATTGTTGTGTATCCATGTGTTTTGTGTATATGTTTCGTTATCACCAGATACCCTGCACCTAGAAAATGGGTCAAGGGACCATTGCATTTCTAGCCAAACACAGAGTACATCTGTAGTCACAAAGTGCAATGATAAAAACCTACTGTGAGATGTTCTCTGGGTTCAAAACACGTTTATATTATCACATAAACTAGAATTTACTCCGAAAGGAAAAGCTTCATCTCCCTTGAAAATATTTGGTTGGAAGTAGAGCGAGTTCCTTGTCTTTTTTACTAATTTTTTTTTCATCTGACAATCGCTTTTCAAGTAACAAAACGTTTTTCTTGGCCATACACATTTTTTTTAAAGATTTTATTTATTTATTTGACAGTAGATGGAGAGGCAGGCAGAGAGAGAGAGAGAGGGAAGCAGGCTCCCTGCTGAGCAGAGAGCCCGATGCAGGACTCAATCCCAGGACCCTGAGATCATAACCTGAGCTGAAGGCAGCGGCTTAACCCACTGAGCCACCCAGGCGCCCCTGCCATACACATTTTTATATCAAGCTTCCAAGGCTTTAGGTTACAGAGAACTTGTCTTTGGAATGTCAAAGGAAGCAGTCTCTTCCTGCAGAGAAGCAAAACTTCATTCCTCTGTGCTGAGCCTACACAGAATTTTTGATCTAGGCAGCTTGACTTCCAACCTCTGAATACAAGTAACTTCTGTATTTGAAGTGGTCTTTGAGGGCCTTAGTCAGTATGAATTCAACCTCTGACACAAGGATACATGCATGGATATTCCTGTTAATGCTCTTTGATGATGATAGAGTTTCCATTATATATAGTACATCTAATTCTTTTCATAAGCCTTACTATACCAGATGACCTCTACAATTTTAGAGGGAGTGCTGATCTCCAGCTTCTAATTTTATTCTACTTTTGGGGAAAAAAACAACAAAAACAACCAACTTGGGAAGATTTTGCCATGATTAAATATTATTATTGGGATTCAGGTAATGACTTCTCTACAAGAGGTGGTTTTCATGTAGAGGGAGAAAACTGGTTTTGGTTTTAGAAGACTTACATTCACTTCTGACTCTCTCACTCACCACTAGCTGGTAAACTTGGTGATTGTCCCCCTCCCCCATTTCCCCCTGCCCGGCAAATTCATGTGTTGAAATCCTAATGCCACATGATGGGGTTAGGAGGCGGGGACTTTGGGAGGTGATTATGTCATGAGGGTGGAGCCCTCATGAATGAGATTAATGTTCTTCTAAAAGAGGCTCAGGAGAGCTCCAGAGCCCCTTGTGCCATGTGAGGATCACATGAGAAGTCTGCAGCCCAGAAGCAGGTCCTCAGCCAAGCTCGTGGGCACCCAGATCTCAGACCTCCAGCCCCTACAACTGCGAGAAACTTCTGTTGTTTATAAGGCTCTCCATCTATGGTGTGTTGTTATAGCAGCCTGAATGGACTAAGCTACTTGGACGAGCCATTTAATCTCTCATTTTCAGGAGAAGAACGCTTGCTTACACATCTCCCAGGATTATGAGTATCAGTGGAGATAATGTGTGTAAACACACATTCAAACTAGCAGAAGTTCTACTCAAGTATAATTCAACAAATTCCACAGCCCGTTTACCTTGGTGAATAAACACTTTCATTTTAGCCCCGATAAAATTTCCTAGTGAGACACTTGAATCTTACAAATGCTTGAGGAAGGACTGGCCGCACCGTAATGTATTAACCCAAGTGGAAAGACAATACATGGCATCATTCCACTTGTGCGTATCATGCTGAACGGGAGATGGTGGGGGCAGAGTTAAGTTCTGGGTTTTGTACTTTCTTATCAATCTCCTTTACAAGTGTATTTATTTTCTATTGCTGACTAACCAAATGACAGTGAACTCAGCAGCTTAAAACAACACACTTACGACATGGTTTCTGTGGGCCATCAATCAGGGCAGTCTAGCTGGACACTTTGCTCAGGGTCACAAGGTTGTAATCGAGGTGTTGGTCGGACTGTGTTCTCAACTAGGCCCAGCTAGGGAAGAATCTGCTTTCTGGCTCATTCCTGGTGTTGGCACATTTCTTTTCTGTGGCTAAATGATGGAGCCAAAGCTTTGTTGGTGGCTGTTGGCTGCTCTTTGGTTTTAGAGGCATGAAGTTCCTAGAGCCCAGCCTCAATCTCTTGCCAGTGAGACTTCTCTTACTTCATTAAGTCTTCAAGGAGAAGAAGCTTTAGTTTCAATCTGTGAAGATGGAGTTTTGTATCAAGTAGTGAGGTTGTGGACATGACATCCTATCAGTTTCACCATCCAATGCAACCCAAACCTGAGAGTGACATCCCGTTGTCCTTGTTGCATTGGTTAGAGGTGAGTCACAAGTTTTGCCTGCACTCAAGGGGAGAGGATTATATTAGGGCATGGACACAAAGGGGAGGGGTTCCATGGCTACCCTAAAGTCTGTCCACCTACCGGTCAAGATGGCGGAGAAGTAGCAAGCTGAGACTGCTTCAGCTAGCCGGAGATCAGCTAGA
>NW_026741525.1:0-5117 GCF_022355385.1 Mustela nigripes
GAATCACCAAGACTGGAAATTCCAACTCCTGGGTGAGCTCCAAAAGGCGGCAACTTTTGATTGTTCAGGCACACGACTTGGAGGATTTACTATTTATGCCACAAATTAGAACAATGTTCCCTATTGGAAACTGCATAAATAAGAAAGCCTGTAAGAAACCTATCTCTAATTTTGGGGAAATTGACTCATAATACAATTTATGTCCCACATGGAATATGGATCCGTCTGAGCCTATTGTTGGCATAGTGATTTTCATGCCATTGCCATAGATTTCTAGTTGGCAGGAGGTAGTGGTATTTGTGTTACTGTTTATACCTTTTGTGCTTGGTCCATAAAGTAAGACAGGTAGAACAGTCTCTGAAAGGCCTTAAGGAAGAAGCTGTTTGGCATTAAGGTTGAACCTCATGGCTAAGGGGATTAGTTCTCTTGGACTGGGTTGGGCAAGAGAGGTTCCTGTTTGGAAGCACCCTATATAGACTCTTAACATGTTCTTGTTTGTTTTGTTTGTCTTCATAGTAGTCATAGTGCTGGTCCACTGCGTTCTGGCCAGAGTCTTACAAGCATCTATACAGATGTTCTGACATCACATGCATGGTCAAGAAGATCTTCCAGGGATGCCTGGGTGGCTCAATTGGTTAAGCAGCTGCCTTCGGCTCAGGTCATGATCCCAGCATCCTGGGATCGAGTCCCACATCCGGCTCCTTGCTCCGCAGGGAACCTGTTTCTCCTTCTGCCTCTGCCTTCCACTCTGTCTGCCTGTGCTCGCTGTCACTCTCTCTCTCTGACAAATAAATAAATAAAATCTTTTAAAAAAAAGAAGAAGAAGAAGAAGAAGATCTTCCAATACAGTTTCCTATGAAGATAACTAGACCATGTCCAGCAGTGAAGTGTGGGATCTCTGGTCTTCTCTGACTGGGCCAACCTCTCCCAAGTGAGATAAGGCCCAAAATGGAGACAGACATGTGGAAGACACGAACAGGCAGTGCCAGACCGTACATAACAATAGGTCTCTGGAGGTGCCTGGGTGGTTCAGTAGGTTAAGCCTCTGCCTTCAGCTCAGGTTATGATCTCAGTGTGCTGGGATCAAGCCCCGCATCGGGCTCTCTGCTCAGTGAGGAGCCTGCTTCCCTCTCTCTCTGCCTGCCTCTCTGCCTACTTGTGATCTCTCCGATAAATTAATAAAATCTTAAAAAAAAAAAAGTCTCTGGCCTGAAGGGTATAGCCCAGGAAATCAACCCATTATCTACAGTTTTCTCCTTGGAAGGCATGTCCTTGGAAGACCTCCATCTGGGGCATCCGGCCTAGAAAGCGAACCAATAACCTCTGTAGCAATTGTCCCCAAATGACCAGGACATGGTTTGGAACTGAGTCTGTGCCTGATTTCTTACCCTATATGCACCTGAGGCCCAGCAGATACAATAGCCCTGACAAAGACATGGGATGCCATGCTTCTAGACCACTGGCTACAGCTTCCTTATGACTAGAGGCTCTAATTGGGGCATCCCTGAGGCCTTTCCTTCTGGCTGTACAATGTTTTCCTACTCCTTTGCTGCCTTTGAATCTCTGCCCAAATGCAAGTGATAGTGGCTGACTCCCCAGGCATGGAGCTGGCCTAAGTCAGGTGTACTAGGCCCACCCTGCTCTAAGGGAACCCTGCGAAGTCTGGTTCTGGACCAGGTACTACCCACACTGGTGTTTTCCTGACTTGGGTGGCTCTGAACATGCACAATTCCCCCTCTCTTTCAACTTTCAAGATTGCTCCAGCAAGGGTCTGCTTCCAGAAGCTCCCTTGCCTTTTTCTTCAGCTTTAGAAATATGAAGACTGATGTGTGACACAACCATGTGGAGTTGCTGAATAAGATTCTGGACATCTGGGGCATAGTGTGGGCAAAAATTTTAGATTTGAAGTGGGGCCATGGTAATTCCAAAAGTTTGGAACTGATGAGCATAGAGTTTTCCTGAATGCAAAAGAAAATAGGAAAATAGGTCTGAGTATCCTGGGGAGGGTATGGAAGGGTATGTGGGTATGGAAGGGGCCCTCAAGAGGAGATGGAACAAGTCCCCTGCCCTTTAAGGTTATAATGAAGGAGAAAGTCCATAGATACATAATCTGGGGATGCTTTGCAATGAAAGAGTGGGAAATTTGCCCAGTCAGAGTCAGTGCAGCCCCTGTTCACTCTCAGCCAGGCCTTAGTCTAAGCTGTTTGTACACTTGCTCAGATCAACAAGTGGTAAGACACTGAAGGTCACAGCTTTAATTTATTAAGCCACCAAAGCACCAATGCAGGTGGCCATTTTCCCACTGTGTGCACAGTAACTGGTCAGCCAGGGTTGGTCAGTAAAAGGAATCTAATTCTTGGCAGAGTCATCCTGTAACAGTTGTTTTTGGAATGTCCCATGTTCTCAGTGGTTGAGCAGTTGAGCAGACCACTCACTGGCCACTAAGTATGGTCAGCTGGTCCCTAGGAAGGCTCCATTTGAGACAGCTGGTCATGTGAACTCTGAGGGAGGATGGCCATAGTGGGTTTTTTCCACTGGCACTTCAGAGGGGCTTCCCTTGGAGGTAACTGTCTTGGGGTTTGGCCTATGGGTGGAAACCTAGAGGTGGGAAGCTGAGTGAGCATGTGGACTTTTCTGTTGGCTCAGGCACCTCCTGCAGCAGGAGTGTCCAAGAAAGAGACTTGGTTATGGGCAACAGGACATGATCTCAGGTGCCCCAGGAAGGTGTCTCGTGTTCAGGGATCTCTCCCCCCAGGGAACCAACTCTATTCCTGTCCTGGATCCATCCTCATCTGTATGGTACCTCCTGGCATGTCAATTTATCTCTGTACATTTCAGGGCCCTCACTCTAGAATATGGCTTACAACCCCTTTCTGTCCCCCACACCTCAAAATGGCCCACCTGGGGATTACAGGAGATGGTCAAAGGTATCATCCACAAGCTGTGAAACATCATTCCCATGTGAAAGCTAAGAGGGAGCTTCCTTCCTCCCTGCTGTGGAGCCGTCCAAATCCCCTCTCTGGATTCAACCACTACCAAGTGTCTACTTCTTGCAGTCACTCAGGGATTCAACACTAGGGCAATTAGGAAACACCAGTCATCTATTTTTTCTTAAGGCTTTCCTTGTGTTTAATTATGTTTAGCCTCATAATATCATACTGATAAGTAGGCCATATTCACATTTCAACATCTCAGGAAAATTAGACACAGAGGGGTCTACGTAACATTCTGAATACTGATGGCTTCTAAATGGAGTTGGACCCCAGGCCATCAGTCATGCATACTGCCCATTGCTGCATTTCTCCAATACCTCCATCAAATGAAGGTATGTGCCCACAGGACCTATCTGTCTGGTGTTCTTAGTGCACCCCCAACTGCAAAAGCTCCACAAGCCCAACTTGGATTCAGGAGGCTCTACTGAACAGGCAGCAGGTGAATAATGGGATGAAAGGATTGAACTAGGAATAGGTTATCACCCATTTCCCTGGGTTCTTCTGCCAGCAAGATGTCCACAGTTCTCTCTATTATGATGCATTTCCCAGGATCTTGCTTCAAGTATTAAGAAGAAATGTGCACCCGAGGTGAAGAATATCAACTGGCCTGAAGCAGTGATTCGGGAAACATCACATCTGGCCAAACAAGGGGAGGCTCCCTATGGATGGCCCACTTGAAGGTACTGTGGAAACACACTCTTTAGGTTCATTTCAGAATAATGAGTCTATTTTAATCAGTGACCCATATTTAAGACAAAACTATGAGATGTTCAGCCACATTCCTCTCTCCTGTATGCAAGGGTAGATGATCCAGTCAATCAGTAGTGCCTCTAACTCTAGACATCAAGATACACCAACTCCAGAATGGGCTCCTGTTGAACAGTAAACAACATCTCTAGTCAACGTGTGGACCGTTAGTTGTTTTTTTCCTCTTTTGTCTACATTCTTTGTTTTTCTTATGTTCAGTTAGCCACCATAGAGTACATCATTAGTTCTTGATGCAGCGTTCAAAAACTCATTGTTTGCTTAGAACACCCAGTGCTCATCACCCCATGTGTCCCCCTTAATACCCATCACCCCGATCCCCCCTCTGCTTCCCTCCCTCACCCTTCTGTAACCCTCAGTTTTTTGCAGGAATCCAGAGTCTCTCATGGCTTGTCTTCCTCTCTGATTTTTTCCCATTCAGTTTTCTCTCCCTGCCCCTATGGTCCTCTGCACTATTCCTTCCTTTAGATTTGAAGTGGGGCCATGGTAATTCCACTAACTTCCACAAGTCAGTGAAGCCATATGATAATTGTCTTTCTCTGCTTGACTGATTTTTGAACTTTGGCTGAAAGACATCTCTCCCCGATAGAGTGTTTCCAGATTTTAAAAAATGAATGGGCATTATTTTAGAACAGGAGGTTTAGATGAATGTAAGAGTTGAACATATAATACAGAAAGTTCCCAGGTCCCACACCCACCTCCAGATTCCTCCATTAATAACATCTTACTTGCTTGCGGTACATTTGTTATAATCAGCAAAACAGAATATTTCCCTCCTGCCCTGCTTTTCATTCCAAACCCTTTTGATTAAAGGAGGCTGAGGTAGAATCTTCCCCCTCATAACTGGACACCTGGGGCTGGTGGCCCCTAGTGCAAACTCATGTCACACCCAGCTGCAGAAGGACCAAGAAGGAGGGACCTCCAGTGGATTCCATGGGATTTCCATCCAACTTTGACTCACTAGGGTCTCATATTTTGCTTCAGAAAATGTGGCCAAAATTAGGAAATGGCCTGCTCATGTGGAAAGTTGGTTTCCTGTCACTTGTGTTAGCTGCGGTTTCTGTGTCTTAGGAAAAGAAACACCCTGTCAGATAGACAGTGAGCCCCAAGGTTTTCAGGGGCTGAGCCTTAGGGTGGGCACTTGGCTTCCCACCTAGGTGGATGAAGGAAGGGGAGGTGCTGTATTGCCAGGCCCAGAGAAACTCAGTATGTGACAGAGGGATCATGACTCATGTCGCTGGCGGACCTACCAGATGAAAAAGACTCTTGGCTCTTGTTCTTTCTTTTATTGATGTGTTGTATCACATTGACTGATTTGCGGATGTTGAACCAACCTTGCAGCCCTGGAATAAATCCCAC
>NW_026741526.1:0-5116 GCF_022355385.1 Mustela nigripes
TTTAGGAAAAAATAGCTGAAAATTTCCCTAATCTGAAGAAGGAAACATATCCAGATTCAGAAGGCATAGAGAACTCCCATGAAAATCGACAAAAACAGATCCACAACAAGACATATTGTAATTAAAATTCCAAAATATAGGGGGGACAAGATGGCGGGGAAGTAGGAGGAGGCACCTTTTCAACCTGTACCCTAAAGTGAGCTGATTACCTACCAAAGAACTCCTATCACCCATGAAATCAGCCTAAGATCAGAATTATACACGTCTGGATCTCTACAGGGGCAGAAGACACCAGGGGGCAGGTAAAGCAGAGTGGGAATAGCGAACTGATATCGGAAGATAAACAAAAGGGGGAGGGAGGCACCAGAGGCAACCCATTGGAAAGTAATGACCCAGTATGAGAGTGCCCTCGGTCTGGGGACCAGCATTAACTTGGAGTGTGGTTGAAAGCACTCCAAAACAGCAAAGGATTACGGAGGGGAAGTTGTGGGAATTGGGGCTGCTAGGGACAGGGGTTTAAGTCCCTGGTCCCAGGACAGCCTCCCCTGGCACTGAGCCAGAGAGAGTGTGGCGCAGAAAAAAGGTCTTGGTCCCTAGGCCGCCCACATGCCCGAGAACACATGGGGTCCGGCTCCTGTGAGGGGATGGGAGCCATGCCGGAGGGCAGAACACGTGAGCCCTGCTATAGAGCCTGAGATGCGTGTGCCCCTCATCCTCCCCTGAGAGAGGTACAAAGGCCCAGCTGGTGCCCTTTAATACGCGCCATTGTTTCAGAGCCTAAGATTCTTTGCACCAAACTCTCCCCACAGAGAGGTATGTGAAGGCCCAGCCTGGTGCTTTCAGACCTGCGCCCCGATCTCAAAGCCTGAAACCTGCGCGCGACCCACAGCCTCCCCTGAAAGAGGTGTGCGCAAGCCGGGAGCTCTTGGACCCAGAAAGACCAGGCACTCCCAGCCCGGGCCAGTGGGAAAACCTCAGTGTGCAATTGCTGCTTGGAACCTCTTTGGCGGTCTGGAGCTGCCCAGACAGCCGCCACTGCCTTGGATTTGGGTACAAGCAAAAGATCCTGCATCCCCAGGGACCGCGACTTGGAACCTGCCCTGCCAACGGCCAAGGGGGAACTTATTTGGGCTCTGCAGCCAGACTGAGCCTTCTCTCTGAGAGGGAGGTCAGGGTGCAGTTTGTTTTTCTCTAAAACTACAAAAACCATCAAAAGCGGTCAAGGTGAGGGGAAAAAAAAAAAGGGAACAAACATAAAACCCGCCAGAGAACAAAAGACTGAAAAAACCAGTTTCCTCAGAGCCCACCCCCTTGAGGGGGGCGAGAGGATTTAACTCAGGGAACATCATTGACTGAAAACCCACGTGGCAGGCCCCTCCCCCAGAAACCAAACCAAGAAAGAAAAAATAAAAAGGATGACAAGAGAACAACCACCACCACTTCATAGGAAAACTTTTATTTTTTACTCATTCCCACTATTCTGGTTCTTTTTTTTTTTTAATATATAGATGATTTTTCTAAACTGTTTACCATCACAGTGAGCTGTCTAGTACATCAAATTCCATAACAATCTTCTAGCCTGAACTTTTTGATACATACACCTATGCTTTTCTTTTGCATTTCTCTTTTTTGAATTTCTTTTCTTTAAATTTTCATTTAGTTTAGTCTAGTTTATTCCTTTTTATTTTTGTTTTCTAATATTCAATAGAGTTAAACTTCAAAGTAATCCCCTTCCCCAATCAATACTACCCCTATAGGTAAACCAATTTTTAATCACCCTTTATCTTAGGAAAATTGAGTCCTTTAACAAAGATATCAAGATACATCCAGGAAGAATCAAAACAACCTTCCTTGCCCACACTGAGAATTTATAACCACTCTCCCACCTTTTTCTTCCACCAGTGTTTCTGTGTTTATCCTGATAGTATATAAATCTTACACTTGGGGTTCTTTTTGAAGAGGTTCTTCCTTTATTTGCATATATATTTTTTTCTCTTGTCATATACTTTTATCAGTCCTTCTGTTTGTCTGTTTTTGTTTGTCTGCTTTATAAATCTTACATTGGGACCCATTTGGGCTGAACCTTTTCTTTCATCTTCCCTTTCTTTCCTGTCTCTGTCTCTGTCTCCCTCTCTCTCTTTCTTTTTCTTTTCTTTTCTCTCTCATTTGGTGTGGAATCCTGATTGCTCAGAAGAGTTCCAGAGTGCACCTTGACTGCACCACGGTCAATACATCCAGCTACATCTGTTCAGTCATCTCTCACCAAAATGACTAGGAGGAGGAAAGCCCAACAGAAGAAAAATACAGAGGATGGACCTTCTGCAACAGAGCTAATGGCTATCAACATAGACAATATGTCGGAAAGAGAATTCAGGCTAACAATTATCCAGGCAATACCTAGGTTGGAGAAAGCCATGGAAGACCAAATGGAATTGATTAGGGCTGAGCTGAAAGCGACCCGAGATGATGTTCACAATGTTAGGACGGAGCTTAAAGCTACCAGGGAGGAGGTTCACAATGCTCTCAATGAGTTCCAATCTAATCTAAATTCTCTCAAAGCTAGGGTAACTGAGACAGAAGATATAATTAGTGATCTGGGGGACAAACAGATAGAAAGAAAGGATCAGGAGGAAGCCTGGAACAAACAACTTAGAAATTACGAAAACAGAATCAGGGAAATAAATGATGCCATGAAACGTTCCAACGTCAGAATTATTGGAATCCCTGAAGGGGAGGAGAAAGAAAGAAATCTAGAAGATATAGTGGAACAAGTTCTTCATGAAAATTTTCCCAATCTCGCAAATGGAACCAGCGTTCTTGTCCTAGAGGCTGAACAGTCTCCACCCAAGATTATACATTCCAAAAAAAATCTCAACACCTGATAGTCAAATTGAGGAATCATAACTGTAGTTAAAATCTTTTGAAAGCCACTAGGACAAAGAGGATCCTTACTTACAGAGGAAAGCAAATAAGAATAACCTCATACCTGTCTACAGAGACCTGGCAAGTCAGAAAGGGCTGGCAAGATATATTCAGGTCACTAAATGAGAAGAACATGCAGCCAAGAATACTTTATCCAGTAAGACTGACATTAAAAATGGATGGAGAGATAAAGAGTTTCCAAGACCAGCAAGGCTTAAAAGAGTATGCAACCAACAAGCTGACACTGCAGGAAATATTAAGGGAGGTTCTATAAAAGAGGAAAAATTCTAAGAATAGCATTGAACAGAAATATAGAGACAATCACCAGAAAGAAAGACTTCAAAGGTAACATGATGTCAATTAAAACATATCTATCAATAATCACTCTCAATGTGAATGGCCTAAATGCACCCCAAAAATGGCACAGGGTTGCAGATTGGATAAAACGACAGGACCCATCCATATGTTGTCTACAAGAGACCCATTTTGAACCTAAAGATACACCCAGACTGAAAGTGAAGGGATGGTGAAGCATCTTTCATGCCAATGGGGCTCAAAAGAAGGCTGGGGTAGCGATTCTCATATCAGATAAATTAGACTTTAAACTAAAGACTGTAGTCAGAGATATGGAAGGACACTACATCATTCTTAAAGGGACTATCCACCAAGATGATCTAACAATTGTAAATATCTATGCCCACAATATGGGAGCAGCCAATTACATAAGAAAACTGCTAATCAAGATAAAGAGTCACATTGATATGAATACACTAATAGTAGGATATCTTAACACGCCTCTCTCAGAAATAGACAGATAATTGAAGCATAAAATCAATAAAGAAACAAGAGCATTGAATGACACATTGGACCAGATGGACCTCATAGATATATACAGAAAATTCCACCCTAAAACAACAGAATACTCATTCTTCTCACGTGCACATGGAACCTTCTCCAGAATAGACCACATACTGGGTCAGAAATCAGGACTCAACTGAGACCAAAAGACTGAGATTATTCCCTGCATATTCTCAGATGCTTTGAAACTGGAGCTCAAAGACAAGGAAAAGTTCGGAAGAAATTCAAGCACCTGGAAGATAAAGACCACCTTGCTTAAGAATGCTAGGATCAACCAGGAGATCAAGAAAGAACTGGAACAATTCATGGTAACCAATGAGAATGAAGACACTTCGGTCCAAAACCTATGGGATACAGCAAAGGCGGTCCTAAGGGGGAAATACATAGCCTTCCGAGCCTCCCTCAAAAAAATTAAAAAATCCAGAACACAGCAGCTGTATCTACACCTTAAAGAACTAGAGAATCAACAACAAATCAAACCAACTCCACACATAAGAAGGGAAATCATCAAGATTAGAGCTGAGATCAATGAGGTAGAGATACAGTAGAATGTATCAAAGAAACTAGAAGCTGTTTTATTTTTTTGAAAGAAACAATAAGATCGATAAACCACTGGCCACACTAAGCCAAATGAAAAGAGAGAAAGCCCAAATTAATAAAATTCTGAATGAAAAGGGAGAGATCACAACTAACACCGAGTAAGTAGAAACAATCATCAGAAGTTATTATCAACAGTTATATGCCAATAAGCTTAGCAACCTAGATGAAATGGATGCATTCCTGGAAAACAATAAACTCCCATAATTGAACCAGGAAAAAACCAACAACCTGAATAGACCGATATCTAGTAACGAGATTGAAGCAGTGATCAAAAACCTCCCAAATAAAGAAGAGCCAAGGACAAGTCCAGGACAGGATTCCCTGGGGAATTCTACCAAACTTTCAAAGAAGAAATAACACCTATTCTCCTGAAGCTGTTTCAAAAAATTGAAGAAGAAGGAAACTTCATGACGCTTTCTATGAAGCCAGCATTACCCTGATCCCCAAACCAGGCGAAGACCCTACCAAAAAGGAAAATTTCAGAACAATATCCCTGATGAATATGGATGCTAAGATTCTCAACAAGATCCTAGCCAACAGGATCCAGCAGCACATTAAAAAGATTATCCACCATGACCAGGTGGGATTCATCCCTGGGCTACAAGGATCGTTCAACATTCACAAATCAATCAATGTGATACAACAAATAAATATGAGAAGAGAGAAGAACCACATGGTCCACTCAATTGATGCAGAAAAAGCATTTGACAAAATCCAGAATCCGTTCCTGATTAAA
>NW_026741527.1:0-5116 GCF_022355385.1 Mustela nigripes
ACATCTTCCTTATCCATTCATCCGTTGAAGGGCATCTTGGTTCTTTCCATAGTTTGGCGACCGTGGCCATTGCTGCTATAAACATTGGGGTACAGATGGCCCTTCTTTTCACAACATCGTGTTTTCTTAGAAGTGTGTTAGTTTCCATTTATTTTTCTCATTCTCCAGCTTTCTCTTCTTGAGTCTACTTTGAGTCATTTGTGGTCTGAGAACATGCTTTCTGAGATTTCTGTTCCCTTGGTTGTTCAGATGTATCTTATGGCCCCCAATGTGACCTATGTCAGTGAATCTTCCATGTGAGCTTGAGAAGAATGTATATTCTTCCATTGTTGGATGAAGTATTCCACAGACGGTAATGGATTCAATGGATTTCTGTGAACAAAGAAAAGTGGCTGCAGAAGAGTAGCTATTCCTGTGTCAATTGTCACAAATACTGTTGTTTGAATGTATATGGCAGCCAGTCTAGATAATTGTATTTCTTTTAGAATTGGGTCCTAGAGTATTTTTGCCAAATGCATTCTATAGAATTAGACTTCCTACCTGGTTTGAGTAAGCCTCATTTTCCTTTCTATTCTAACTACTTGTCACACATTGTTGTGTGATTCATTGGGGTAGAAAAGGAAAGGTACCAGCATTAATCACTTTGATACTTGGAGCCTCCCTGGGTCTACATTGTCCTTTCAGTTTTAGTCTCATCCCATGTTCTTATGCCCCTGAATCAGGTCCATTTCTTGTTCAGTATAAGACGTGGGTCGAGAATGTGGGTACAAACACTGAATTCTCTTGCAGAAACAATGAGAGTTTCTTTGTGGAAAATGCATTGGGGCTTCAGCAATACTGGGTCCCTTCATCCAGTGTATAACTGAGATCACTCACTGAAGCCCAAATCCTAAGTAAGTTAGATATTTCATGTCTACCTGATTTTTTTTTAGCTGTAACTCTCCCAGTTCTGAACCAAAGCCTGCAGTTTCACTAGGGCTGAACTTCACTTGTTTCTTTCTAAGCCTGTACTCATAAACTCGTTCAGTTTTTGAACTTCACTTGCCTGTTTCAGAATTCACTGATGTGTCCTGGGGAGATTGGCTCCCACTGCCAGGCTGCCTTTCTCCTAGGCTTCCTCCTTCTCCATCTGGTTCTCGTGTTTCTTCATGTGCTCCTTAGAAATTGGGTGCACTCACTCATAAGTTTCCTCCCTTGTCCACTGCTGCTTTTTTTTTTCTCAGGAGTAGATCAGGACCTTAGCCTCCCTCATTCATGTTGAAAAGCAAAACTGTCCCCTGAAGACTCAGCTTTGTGTTATTCCTTCCCACTCTGGGGGGAGGGTCCACTCTCTCTCACAGGTACCTGGGTTCTGTTGATAAGTTCTTCTTGGGGTGGGTAGAGTGACCTGACCACCTTTCTCTCTTTAGCACCTTACAACCAAACCACTACATTACAGCTGCTGCAGAAAACATTTGCTGAAGATTTGCCTGAGAGACCAGATGCAAATGTTTGTGTTCTTTTTCTAGAACTTTGTCTGTTTTAAAGGAACTTTTTGCATGTGATTCTTGACAGTATCATGTTGAAACTCTTTATATCAGCACCATGAACAAAAGAGTCTGAGGGCAGCACAGCAAACCAATCCTTTCTAAGCAATGCTGTTCACTGCCTTCATTATCAATGAACTTGGTCTAGTTCAAGTAGGTTGACTCAATGCAGTTGGTAGTCTTCCATCTGAAATATGTTTCCTGGAGATAACAGCATGAGTATGTGACAGTTCACATCATTTTAGACTTCAGGGCATATTGTTGGCACTAAGATTGCCTTTTCCTGCACCAGGATCCTCAAAGGTGGAGGTGTGGATTGTACTTCTAAAGCCTGGAGATGTGTGGGAGTGAGTTTCCATGTCAATGAAGCCATATTCTTGAAGGTTCCTTTCGGGCTGACTGTCTCTGTCAGGCACAAACTGGGTCTGAGGATCAGGGCTCCTCACTGAGGTGTGAGACTAATCATGGGCCCCTGCTTCATCCTAATGGCTGTAGTTGGTCAAGCTTGGTTTTTCACTTTGCCCTGAAGTGAGCCTTCACCACAGACCAACTCCAAGAGGGCACAAAGTGCAATGTTATTTGGTGTATGATGAATGAATTGAAGTAGAGAAGACCCAATTGCAGGGAACATGGCAGCAGCCAGAGTTTGATATTTCTTTAGCCCTAAATGGGGCCTTCATTCACTTCTCTCTTGTGTTCTCCATCTGTACTTTTAGGGGAGACATTCAAATCTAGGCTATCAAGTGTGCTGGGAGGAAAATGGTAGAAATTCAGGACCTTGTCTCCTGGACAATGTACATACCTTTCCCATCTTAGGAAGCTAGCAGAGGCACTTTATGAACTGGATGCAACCAAGAATGAGCTGTCAGCTGCCGAAGATAATCTGAAGGTGACCAAAGAAGAAATGTACAAGTATAAGTAAGTTCAGACACTACATACTAATGGCTGCTGAAATTCCTGTTCCCTTTGGATTCCTCATCTTTGTACATTGTTAGGACTCAAGTAATATACACAAAAATTCATAGGATGTATCCAGAATTATCAGACATGGAAAGATAAGGAACAAAACAGTTACATTACTAAACATGTCCTGATCCCCAGCGTTGGTGTGACTCTGTGGAAACTGGCTCCACACCAGTGCCCTTGGGGTGGTGTCAGTTGTCCTAATCTTGAGGAAAGCAGTTGGTCCTAGGATGATTCCTACCCATAAACATGGTAGTGCCATCTGATGGCGCTGGTCTTTGCAACCCTGGGAACCATGGCAAGGATAGAGGTTAAAGGAGAATAGAGCTTCATGACAAAAGACACTTGTCATGTGATTAACTGAGGAAAAGACTGAAAACGGATAAGAAAATTATGTCAATTCTGATCCTGCAGGTGAAGAAGAACGATTAAGGAAAGGCTGTAACAATAGCTTTGATCCTACTGTCCACTTACAATCAGGTGAAAGTGTTTCCTGTGTCAGGATCAATTGTATGAGGGGACTGATAAGAGGAGGTTGGTCACTTGGGGCAGATGATGGAAAATCACACCCAGTGTTGGTTTTGTCTGATGAAAACAATTGTCCCTCACAGACAAGTGGAAGACATGCAAGATCAGCTGCAGAAGTCTAAGTTCACCTTCAATCACCAAGTAACCTAAATTGTGCCCAACACACTGACCCCTTGGCGCCCCCTGCAGGTGACGGTAGTGGCCCTTAGAGCCCTGAACATGGGCTTTTGGTGTGTTGGCTTTTTTCAGATGGCAGTGCAGGAGAGGAATGCTGTGGCTAACTGGGTGTTTTCCTTTTCCTCGTCTTCTCTTGGGGCACAGTCTGGCACAACCGGTGATGGGTGTGCTTTTCTCCCACAGATGAGGGCTCAGGATTGGGAGAGGAGGAGAGTGCAGCAGAGCAGGGAGAACGCCTACCTGAAACACAGGTGTGAGAGTTTGACGTGCGTTTTTACAGGTGTTTGGAGGGGTGATCCCTATGCTGTCTAGGAGGGGACATGGTGCTGTGATTCTTAGAGATGTCCATTCTTTTTCTGTATTCAAGACTGCGCATGATGAATGGGGAGAGGCTGCCTGAGAGATCCATGAGGCAGGAACAGATCTCAGGAAGGCCTGGGTTGCAAAAGCCTCTGTGGCAAGGTAGGGAGCACGAGGTGAAATGCAGCAGCCTGATTTCTGCTGTGAAACCACACGGTGTCCTTCCCCTTCCTGTGGGTGATCGCTGTGTGTCCTGGAGAGAATCACAGGCACTAAGGCCTGCAGGTTGTCCGAAGGGGTGACAGGAGGGTGCTTTCCTCAGACGTCCCCAGGCAGCAGGACACAACCAGTGACAGGTGGAGCTCACACCCCTCCCCAACTACAGACCCTGCCAACCCCTGCACCACCTCCAGAAGAGCTGAGCCTGGACAAGTTGGAAGCCCGAGCTCCATTCCCACTTTGACTCAGTGGCCAAGCCTTTTGGGAGAAAAAAGAACTATTTGAGAAAAAAACACATTTATTCTTTATAATGGTTCCTTTATTTTTGTTTTATTTATAATCTACAGTACTACATTCATCAATGAAATTTTTGCATTTTACTCCTCTCATGTTACAGGTTGAGCTGGAAGCCCTCTACTACTGTTCCCTGAGCTATGAAAACACCTGAAGCAAGTTTGGGGACAGTGGTCCCTTCCTTGAGGGGGAGGGGTGAGTCTCTCCCTTTCCTCAGGGTCAACAGAGACTTGTGGGAAATGCTCCGTCTGAGAAGGGACCCGGGAAGGGGAGAGAGGAACGTGGCGGGGGTGGGTTTGGAGGGCTGGTGTGAATTCCGCACAGTCAGTGCCCGTCTGAATCCACCTGCATCCATTCTTGGTCTGATGCTGAAGCTGGCGGGGCTCCCATTGGGAATGATGGCACTGAGAGTAACAGAGACCCAGAGATGGGCAAGGTAACTACGGTGGCCTTTTCCAGATGTTCTGGAAAATGTCCCTTTCTGAGCAGCACACCTGTTCTGGCCTTGATTCATTGGGTGGGTCCTGCAGTTTCTCTGTGGCATTGTTCACCTTCCAAAATACAAGCTCTTCACCTGGAGCCCGACAGGCTTCTCCATAACAGATCCCTCCCGAAGCCATGGGTGCTCAAAGGAGAAGGATGGCCGGGCGCATACCACATGCATTGTGCATGGATGTGCCTGTGTGCATGTGCGCACCCCTGCCTGCCCACAGTGCACACTAGGGGAAGCCACTCATGGAAGGAGGACCCCTAACTCCCCAGTGAAGCCTTCTGGCTGGCCTGGTGGTTGATGAGGAAGGTGGCATGTTGACCTGGATGCGGATGCCCCCGTGTCTGGAATGTGCTGCTTGACTAGTTTGCAGTGATCCTTTTTCATCTTTAAGACACGACTTCTTGCTGGTGAACGTGGGCAGACCAGGGCAGTGATGTTTGGTGACAGCCTATTCCTGTGACAGCCACTGCGCTCTCCCCCGTCTTTATACTGGCACCAGCTGGGAGGGGCTCGTCAGTTTTGCAGCAGATGCAGCTCTCCGGAAGAAGCCGGGTGCTGAGAGCTCTTTGCTTTGGTTTCTTCCCTTGGTGTTGCAACTTTTGTCTGTTTTACTAAG
>NW_026741528.1:0-5115 GCF_022355385.1 Mustela nigripes
TTTTTTTTTTTTTTTTTTTTTTTTTAGAGAGAGAGAGCATGTGAGCATGCAAGAGTGGGGGAGGGCGGGGAAAAGGGGCGGAGGGAGGGGGACAAAGAATCTTTAAGCAGGCTCCACACTCAGCCCATGTGCCTGATCTCATGATCCTGAGATCATGACCTGAGCTGAAATTAAGAGTCAGACACTTAGCCCACTAAGCCACCCCAAAGCCCCTAAATTGCATGTTTTTTAAGAGGCTAGTTAGTAGAGGAGAAAGGGAGAGGATGCCGGAAGATGAGGGAGCGCTCGGGAGAGTTGATGGACATACTAAGGGCACAAGTCACTGTGTCAGTCAGTCACGTAGATTTCAAGATATACCAGTCTGTGTGAGATATTTCCTGGCTTTTGCAAAAACTGAAGAATCTCAATTCAAAGTATGGAAATGGGATGAGTCAGCAAAGACACAGGAGGAGGAGGAAAGGAAGGAAGGGGAGGAGAAATAAAGTAAGAAAGAAGAAAGAAACAACAACAACAACAAAGAGAAAGACGAGAAATAAAGAAGGACTACATAGCATTCCCCAGAAAAAGCAGAGCTGAAGGAACTTTGTGGATTAATATTATTCCAGACAAGGATTTCTTTATCCCATTAACTCTTAACATTTTGGTTTGGATAGCTGTTTGCTGGGCAGAAGTCTGTTGTGTGTACATTGTGGGATGTTTAACAGCATCCCTGGCCCGTCCACACTCGATGCCAGTAGCAACCTCCTGCTTCCTATCTCTGGCAACCAAAAATGCCTCCAGACATTGTCAAATGAGTAAAACCTTCCCGGTTGAGAACTACTGGTTTTTTGTTTTTTTGGTTTTTTGTTTTGTTTTTGTTATTTAATTTTATTTATTTGACATAGAGAGAGAGATCACAAGTAGGCAGAGAGGCAGGCAGAGAGAAGGAGGAGGGAAAGCAGACTCCCCACTGAGCAGAGAGCCCGACGTGGGGCTCGATCCCAGGACCCTGAGATCATGACCCGAGCCGAAGGCGGAGGCTTAAACCACTGAGCCACCCAGGCACCCTGAGAACTACTGTTTTAAACCTTGTATGTTTTTGGTGCCTTTAGAAGGAAGATGAATAATTTAAGGAAACTAAGCAATTATCATTTTTAGTTATTATTTTTAACTTCATTTTATGTATAACCAAACCAACAACTCTATTATCAGTTTTTAGTCTTTGAAAATACTTAATTTACTTCCAAATCATTTTGATTAATGATCTTGTAGTTCAAACAATAAGGTGCTTTATTACAACCTGTTATCTGAGCTAAAATGTTTCATGTGTGGAAAATAAGTCAAGCTGAAAAACAAGTTGAGTCAGTAGGTCACCAGAACTGTGTGTGAGTAAACTTTTATGCAAATCCGTCTGCATTTTGCTGCTAAAAGAGAAACATTAAGATAAAAAGAATTTGGTGAAATACAAATACTCATTTTTTTCTTCTTCATTTTCCATAGACCAGAAGGAGTTCAAATGACTTTTCCATGATGCAGAAAAGCAAATCTTACTTGCAAATCATCAAACCACCCATGCTCCCTCTTTCAAGAAAGTAATCTAGCCATAACTGGAAATTTCTCGTGTTACAATTTTGTATGTCCCCCCAAGCCCCCACTGACTCCATTCTTGACACCTTAGCTGAAGGGGTTATTTCTTCTCAGCATGAAATTCAATCACACTTTAGAGCTGGTCATTGGCTTGCTCTGGCTTTCAGACTAAAACCTGCAATTCTCATTGAGGCTCCCCAGTCACATCTTATGTCATGTATCCCTCTGTTATATGTGCTTTGGCCAGACCAGTCTTATCTCAATCCTTTGGATATTTCATATTTATTCCCATCACAGGGCTTTGCACACATTGCATTCTCTGCCTAGTAACTAGATTGAGGAAGTTTGGAAGGGCTTAAGTTATTTTTATCTTTCAGATCTCAGCTCAAGCAACATTTCCTTAGAAAAAGTTTTCTAAACAATCCTCACCAAACATATGAGCAAACAACAAAGGTTTCTTTATGAAATAGTCTAATAATACCGTATCTTTACTTCATAGCTCTAATCACATTTCTTTTATTTGTACGTGTGCTTATTTGATTAAATGTCCATCTCTTCCACTTAATTGTTATCTCTGTGGAGCAGAAACCATATTTCTTTGTCTTACCATTGTATGCCCAGAACCCAGCATAGTAGATTGTTAATTATAAATAGTCATTGACAAATTCATTAATTCCATAGTCAATATTGTATCACAGACAACCATGTACATCAGCGATCAGCAAACTGTGGTCCACTACCCTGTCATCTGCTTTCATAAGTAACAGTTTATTAGCGCACAGCCACACCCAACTGTTTACTATTTACTATGGCTGATTTTACTTTACAAAAGCTGTGTTGAGTAGTTGTGACAGAAAGCATGTTGCCTGCACAGCCTAAAATACCATCCTAGTTTGCTGACTTCTTGTCTCCATCTTCTACTTCTTGTTTGGCTTATTAGCCAGTTGCCATGAAATCTAATTACAGGAAAATATGAAATAAGAGTTATGTGAATATATATTTTTACTGCCAAAATATTTAATAGTAGCAATCCCTCAGTGAGCACTATCTGTGTGTTAATCATTGAGCTAAGCATTTTAGTTAATCTTATTAAATCCTAACGGGACCCCATTTTATTTTCAAAAAGGAAGTATTCAACTTAACTCAGTTTCCCAGAATCATGAAGCTGGTGCAGAGAAATATATGCCAGTGTCAGCTCTCTGTTTGATTTAGTCATTGACTGGGTTCTGGGAGACTGCTGCATGGTGACATTTCATGTTTGAAATGTTTCAGGTGCTACGTTCCCTTCGATTGTCTAAAGAGCAGAGTTGGATGGGTTAATATAGGACTGAATGGTGGAGCAGTGGAGTTTCTAGAAAGTCATAAGACTCAAAAGTGGCTCTTATTTTAGGTGGGTTCTACCATGGCACCCTATGTCAGGGTCCTTGTGGCAAAGGGAAAATTGACTAGGAAGAACCAAATTGGGAAATTGGCAGAGAAAGTAGTAGAGAGGGCATTGAAAGGGTCCATGGGTGCTGACAGGCCCCAAGGGTCTAAAGAGGCCAGATTTGGCAAGCGAGAAAATGAAAGGCAAGGAGCTTGGCAAGTCAAGCTGGAGGAAGTAAAACAAAAAGCAAAACAAAAACAAAAACAAACAAAAAAATAGAACAGGAAACTTAAAAATGAAAGTAGAAAGGCAGAGTTCATATAATATGTGATCAAGAAAACCCTAGATAAAGGATCTGGCAGCCAAATACTGGGATCAAGGCAAAGGGTCTGAGAAAATGGCTGTATGGTACAGAAATGAGAGTGTAACTTGCTGGGAACTTGGTATCCTGAGGACTCCTTGGCCCAGGCCGGATTCTGAGTGCAAGCACCTAATTCTGATAGGACAGGGAATTGTGCCTCCCTGGCTTCTAGAGAAGGGAGAGAAGACAATTATTAGCAGGAATAAAAAATTTAGGATTCCAGTTCAATGCCTCTATGGGCCAGCTGGCTTGGTCTTTCCTTTCATACCTGTTTCCCCTCTTCTCTACATTTTTGATATATGCCTTAACTGCCCAAGTTTGGTTTATTGATATCATTTAAAACTTTTCCTTCAACAACCCCCAAGCCTCCCAGCCACTTTTCAACTCAACCAGAAGATCACATGTCCTGCGCCATGTTTCTCAAACATAGCTAATTTACCATTCCCCTTTTCCTTTTCTCATACCATTGGCATCATCTAGGATAGCTTTAGGCAGTTTACCTCCTAGGAAAATATCTACTCATCTGTCACATCTGTCAAGACCTAGCGCAAAGATGTTTTTTTCTTCAGACATCCTCTTCTCTCAGGCAGAGTTACTTCCCCTTTGTACCCACAAAACTTCTTACAGAGAACTTTTATAAAGGATTTATGGCTCCCTCTTAGTCTTAGGATAAAGATAAGACCCCTCTGTTGAGCTTACAAGTTCCTAAATAGGTCCCAACCTACCTCACCAATTTTGTACCCAGCTCCCTCCCATTGCTTCCTGACCTTGACAGAGCTATTTCTTCTGCCCAGAAGGCTCTTCTCTTTGCTAGTCAATCCTAATCTTCTTGTAGATCTCAAATGGAGTGAGACTTCCCTGAGTTCTCATACTAGATCAAATGTGCTATTTTTCAGGTCTCATAGCTCCATGGGCCTCACCTTCATAGCCCTGTGATAGAGGCAATTCTATAATTGTTTCTGAGATTATTTGATTGGCTCCCTACCCTGTATACCACATATGCCCAGAGTTGAAGAAATGTTTTGGTTGTTGTTGACCTGAATTTCCAGTTGCCCAGCCTGGTACCTGGCTCAGAGTAAGCACTGAGTACATACTGATCAATGAATAATCAATGTTATATTTGTTTGCTTATGGATCTTTCTCCCTCTCTGGATAGAGCACTCCTAGGAGACCAGAGAACTCGTGGGATGTAACTCTTAGTCCTTTAGACTCTCATGTGTGTCATAGTACCTGTCACATAATATGTGTTCAGTTAATATATTTTGAATTACATCATATTCCATTTCAATGTCCTGGATTCATCTCAAGTTTGACTGGTAACTGTGTTTTTTTGACCACAAAGACAGCAAGACAAGAGACTGTCCATGAAGAAAATGTGCTCCCATGGAAATGTCTTTATTACATAATTTCAATCTTGCCATCCCGTGGCCTCTGCAACTTACCCTCATTTACAGTGTTCTTCCGTCCCTGAAACCGTGGTTATCCAGGTAGAATTGTCAGTGAGTGACTTTTTCTCCTTTTGACCTTCAACTTTTAGACTTTCTTTCCTAATAATTCTATCATAATCACATTTCTGTACCTGCTATTCTTCCACACCAAGGCTTCTGCTTCACGACAGGGACAATTATTTGCTTTAATTCTGCCAACTTGACTCTCATCCTCCCACATAAAATTTCCTTCAAGAAGCAAAATGACAGTGTAAAGGGAGTACCAAAAAAAGAAAAAAAAAAGTTTGTGTGTTCCTCCACTCAAAGCAAAAGAATTCTGAAGGCAGATGTAGGAAGAATAGTTTTTTTTTTTTTTTTTTTTTTTTTTTTTTTTT
>NW_026741529.1:0-5113 GCF_022355385.1 Mustela nigripes
TGTCAGGGTTTTGTTCCTTCAGGCTGTATCCTAGAGGGAGCTTGTCTAGGAATACTCAGAAGTCATTCTGAAATTTTCCTGAGAAATAATCATGTCATTAATAGGAATTTACTGACTTTTCCTCAGAAATAATGTCTGTCACTCTATGCTCCATTTTTGCAAAAGTCCTAGTTCATGCACATATGTAGATTGTCAGAATTCCCACAATGCCTGGGAAGGACTCTCTGGTTTTCAATGTTCTTTTGACTTGGCCATGGTTTCCCCTTGATAATGGTGTTGTGCTCATGGTGTTGTGCTTATTAACATCCTTGCAAGATGACTGTGCACTCTCATTGGTTGGTTCTTTTCTCTTATGTCAGGGATTCTCCACAGTTTGTCCCTGCAAAGTGGAAATTTGCTTGATAGACAGGAGCTGCTCTAGTGTTTAATGGAGAGGGTACCTGGACACCCCACTGGAGCACAAGATAAGAAGTCAGTGACTAAGTGAGACAGGAAAAGTACTGGGGGGAGTGTAGAGACTCCTGTATGAGGGAGATTTCAGTTCTTACAGTTCTTTCTTTCTTTTCTAAGTAAAAACTACAGAAGTAAAATGTAGTTTTGACACTATTAATATAATGAAGACCATTAAAAAAGAATCACTGGTTTTAATGATTAGCACATTTCCAAAGAATGAACATAGCAGGATTTTAATTTTTTTAATTAAATTTATTAATTTCCGGCATAACAGTATTCATTATTTTTTCACCACACCCAGTGCTCCACGAAATCTGTGCCCTCTATAATACCCACCACCTGGTACCCCAACCTCCCACACCCCCGGCACTTCAAACCCCTCAGACTGTGTTTCAGTCCATAGTCTCTCATGATTCACCTCCCCTTCCAATTTACCCCAATTCCCTTCTTCTCTCTAACTCCCCATGTCCTCCATGCTATTTGTTATGCTCCACAAATAAGTGAAGCCATATGATAATTGACTCTCTCTGCTTGACTTATTTCACTCAGCATAATCTCTTCCAGTCCCGTCCATGTTGCTACAAAAGTTGGGTATTCATCCTTTCTGATGGAGGCATAATGCTCCATAGTGTATATGGACCACATCTTCCTTATCCATTCGTCTTTTGAAGGGCTTCTTGGTTCATTCCACTGTTTGGTGACCGTGGCAATTGCTGCTATAAACATTGGGGTACAGGTGGCCCTTCTTTTCACGACATCTGTATCTTTGGGGTAAATACCCAGGAGTTTAACTGCAGGGTCATAGGGAAGCTCTATTTTTAATTTCTTGAGGAATCTCCACACTGTTCTCCAAAGTGGCTGCACCAACTTGCATTCCCACCAACAGTGTAAGAGGGTTCCCCTTTCTCCACATCCTCTCCAACACATGTTGTTTCCTGTCTTGCTAATTTTGTCCATTCTAACTGGTGTAAGGTGGTATCTCAATGTAGTTTTAATTTTAATTTTCCTGAGGGCTAGTGATGATGAACATTTTTTTCATGTCTGATAGCCATTTGTATGTCTTTATTGGAGAAGTGTCTGTCCATATCTTCTGCCCATTTTTTTTTTTTTACATGATTGCCTGTTTTGTGTGTGTTGAGTTTGAGGAGTTCATTATAGCTCCTGGATATCAACCTTTTGTCTGTACTGTCATTTACAAATATCTTCTCCATTCCGTGGGTTGCCTCTTTGTTTTGTTGACTGTTTCCTTTGCCCTGCAGAAGCTTTTGATTTTGATGAAGTGTCAAAAGTTAATTTTCGCTTTTGTTTCCTTGGCTTTGGAAACATATCTTGAAAGAAGTTTCTGTGGCTAATATCAAAGAGATTACTGTCTATGTTATCCTCTAGGATTCGGATGGATTCCTGTCTCACGTTGAGGTTTTTATCCATTTTGAGTTTATCTTTGTGTATGGTGTAAGAGAATGGTCGAGTTTCATTCTTCTACTTATAGCTGTCCAGTTTTCCCAGCACCATGTGTTGGACAGACTGTCTTTTTTCCACTGTATATTTTTTCCTCTTTTCACGAAGATTAATTGACCATAGAGTTGAGGGGCCATATCTGGGCTCTCTACTCTGTTCCACTGTTCTATGTGTCAGTTTTTATGCCAGTACCATGCTGTCTTAGTGATCACAGCTTTGTAATAAAGCTTGAAATCAGGTAACGTGATGCCCTCAGCTTTATTTTTGTTTTTCAACATTTCCTTAGCAATTCGGGGTCTCTTCTGATTCCATACAAATTTTAGGATTAGTTGCTCCCGCTCTTTGAAGAATACCAGTGGAGTTTTGATCGGAATTAATAGTATAGATTTCTGTAGGCAGTATAGACATTTTAACAATGTTTATTTTTCCAATCCAAGAGCATAGAATGGTCTTCCATCTTTTTGTGTCTTCTTCAATTTCTTTCATGATTGTTCTGTGGTTCCTCGAGTAAAGATCCTTTACCTCTCTGGTTAGGTTTATTCCCAGGTATGTTATGGTTCTTGGTGCTATAGTAAATGGAATCGATTCTCTAAATTCCCTTTCTGTATTTTCATTGTTAGTGTATAAGAAAGCCACTGATTTCTGCACATTGACTTTGTATCCTGCCACGTTGCTGAATTGCTGTATGAGTTCTAGTAGTTTGGGGTGGAGTCTTTTGGGTTTTCCATATAAAGAATCATGTCATCTGCGAAGAGAGAGAGTTTGACTTCTTCATTGCCTATTTGGATACCTTTTATTTCTCTTTGTTGTCTGATTGATGTTGCTAGGACTTCTAATACTATCTTGAACAACAGTGGTGAAAGTGGGCATCCTTGTCGTGTTCCTGATCTCAACGGAAGGATGAAAGCTTTTTCCCATTGAGGATGATATTTTCTGTGGGTCTCTCATACATAGATTTGATGAGGTTCAGGAATGTTCCCTCTATCCCTATACTTTGAAGCGTTTTAATCAGGAACGGATGCTGGATTTTGTCAAATGCTTTTTCTGCATCAATTGAGACTACTATGTGGTTCTTCTCTCTTCTCATGTTAATTTGTTGTATCACATTGATTGATTTGCGAATGTTGAACCATCCTGGTAGCCCAGGGATGAATCCCACCTGATCATGGTGGATAATCTTTTTAATGTGCTGTTGGATCCTGTTGGCTAGGATCTTGTTGAGAATATTAGCATCCATATTCATCAGTGATATTGGTCTAAAATTCTCCTTTTTGGGAGGGTCTTTGCCTGGTTTGTGGATCAGTGTAATGCTGGCTTCATAGAAAGAGTCTGGAAGTTTTCCTTCTGCTTCAATTTTTTGAAACAGCTTCAGGAGAATAGGTGTTATTTCTTCTTTGAAAGTTTGGTAGAATTCCCCAGGGAATCCGTCAGGTCCTGGGCTCTTGTTTTTTGGGGGGTTTTTGATCACTGCTTCAATCTAGTTATTAGATGTCGGTCTATTCAGGTTGTTCATTTCTTCCTGGTTCAATTTTGGTAGTTTATATTTTTCCAGGAATGCATCCATTTCATCTAGGTTGCTAAGCTTATTGGTATATAACTGTTGATAATAACTTCTGGTGATTGTTTCTTCTTTCTTGGTGTTTGTTGTGAGGTCTCACTTTTCATTCATAATTTTATGAATTTGGGCTTTCTCTCTTTTCTTTTGGATTAGTGTGGCCAATGGTTTATCGATCTATTGATGCTTTCAAAAAAAACAGCTTCTTGTTTCTTTGATACGTTCTACTGTATCTTTGGTTTCTACCTCATTGATCTCAGCTCTAATCTTGATGATTTCCCTTCTTATGTGTGGAGTTGGTTTGATTTGTTGTTGATTCTCCAGTTCTTTAAGGTGTAGAGACAGCTGGTGTATTCTGGATTTTTTAAATTTTTTTAAGGGAGGCTTGGATGCCTATGTATTTCCCCCTTAGGACCGCCTTTGCTGTATCCTATAGATTTTGGACTGACGTGTCTTCATTCCCATTGGTTTCCATGAATTGTTTCAGCTCTTCTTTGATCTCTTGGTTGATCCAAGCATTCTTAAGCAAGGTGGTCTTTAACTTCCAGGTATTTGAGTTCCTTCTGAAATTTTCCTTGTGATTGAGCTCCAGTTTCAAAGCATTGTGATCTGAGAATATGCAGGGCATAATCTCAGTCTTTTGCTATCGGTTGAGTCCTGATTTGTGACCCAGTATGTGGTCTATTCTTGAGAAGGTTCCATGTGCACTTGAGAAGAATGAGTATTCTGTTGTTTTAGGGTGTAACGTTCTGTCTATATCTATGAGGTCCATCTGTTCCAATGTGTCATTCAATGCTCTTGTTTCTTTATTGATTTTTTGCTTCGATGATCTTTCTATTTCTGAGAGAGGCATGTTAAGGTCCCCTACGATTAGTGTACTCATATCAATATGACTCTTTATCTTGATTAACAGTTTTCTTATGTAGTTGGCTGCTCCCATATTGGGAGCATAGATATTTACAATTCTTAGATCATCTTGGTGCTAGTCCCTTTAAGGATTATGTAGTGTTCTTCTGTATCTCTGACTACAGTCTTTAGTTTAAAATCTAATTTATCTGATATGAGAATCGCTACTCCAGCCTTCTTTTGAGGCCCATTGTCATGAGAAATGCACCTCCATCCCTTTATTTTCAGTCTGGGTGTATCTTTAGGTTCAAAATCGGTCTCTTGTTGACAACATATGGATGGGTTCTGTTATTCTATCCAATCTGCAACCCTGTTTTGTTTTATGGGCGCATTTAGGCCATTCACATTGAGAGTGATTATTGACAGGTCCGTTTTTATTGACATCAAATTACCTTTGAAGTCTTTCGTTCTGTAGATTGTCTCTATATTTATGTTCAATGCTATTCTTAGGATTTTTCCTCTTTTACAGAACCCCCCTTAATATTTCCTGCAGTGTCAGCTTGGTGGTTGCATAGTCTTTTAAGCCTTGCCGGTCTTGGAAACTCTTTATCTCTCCGTCCATTTTGAATGTCAGTATTGCTGGATAAAGTATTCTTGGCTGCATGCTCTTCTCATTCAGTGCCCTGAATATATCTTGCCAGCCCTTTCTTGCTTGCCAGGTCTCTGTGGACAGGTCTGACTTTATTCTGATGGGCTTCCCTCTCTAAGTAAGGAGCCTCTTTGCCCTGGCGGCTTTCAAGA
>NW_026741530.1:0-5110 GCF_022355385.1 Mustela nigripes
GGGGGGAGGGGGTTTTGGAGAAGGGGGTGGGATTATGGACATTGGGGATGGTATGTGCTTTGGTGAGTGCTGTGAAGTGTGTAAACCTTGTGATTCACAGACCTGTACCCCTGGGGATAAAAATATATGTTTATAAAAAATAAAAAATTAATTAAAAAAATGTATTTGGAGAAACTTTTTCCTCATCTGCATTTTTGAAACTACTCCCCCTGTCTGAAGGATTCTTTCTCACTTACTCTGACTCCCCTCATTTTTAAAATCTTTCATGATATTTTGGAAACTCATAGAAAGAAACTCTTTCAGATGCATACAAGGCCTGCTTCATTTTCTATTTTTTTAAAAAGATTTTATTTATTTATTTGACAGACAGAGATCACAAGCAGGCAGAGAGGCAGGCAGAGAGAGAGGAGGGGAAGCAGGCTCCCTGCTGAACAGAGAGCCTGATGCAGGGCTCGTTCCCAGGACCCTGGGTTCATGACCTTGGCTGAAGGCAGAGGCTTAACCCACTGAGCCACCCAGGTCCCCCTTCTATTTTTTTATCTCTTTTTTCACCTAGTTGGCTAACATTTGACCAAGTCATAATTTGAAATATTTGAGTAGAGTCTACTTCTCCAGAAATTTTTCCACACATACTTTGTTGAATTTTTTATTATATGTTTGGTTTTCTTGCTTTTAAAATCATTATTATTTTTTTATTTACACAGAATGTATTTGTTTCAGGGATATAGGTCTGTGATTCATCAGTCTTACACAATCCACAGCACTCCCCATAGCACATACCCTCCCCAAAGTCCATCACCCAGCCGCCCTATCCCTCCCACTGGACTCATTCATTCTTGTATTCCCACCACCTGCCACTGTTTCAATGTCGTAGGGACTTCTATGAGACCACTACTGCTGTGTAACAGTACCACAAATTTAGCAGCTTGAAACAACACAAATTTATTATTACAGTTCCTTCAGATCAGAAATCTAGGCATGGCGTGGCTGGATGCTCTGATCATTTTATCAGTGAGCTGAAATCAAGGTGTTATTCCAGGCTCTGGTTCAATACCAGGCTTAGGATTGTCTTCTAGGCTCAATGACTTTACAGCATTTGTTTCTTGAAGGTGTAGGACTGATGTTCCCATTTTACTGCCACCTACTGCCCAATGACTACTACTCTCAGCTTCTATCAGCCACCCAGTTTGTTGCCATGTGGCCCCAGTAGGAAATTTACCACACTGATGTTTTCTTCCTTCTAGGCTGGCTGGAACACAGCTCAGGTTATTATCCCAGGGTCCTGGGATAAAGCTTTGCATTGCGCTCTCTACTCAGTGGGAAGCCTGTTTCTTCATCTCTCTCTGCCAGCCTCTACACCTACTTGTGATCTCTGTCTGTCAAATAAATAAATAAATAAATAATTTTAAAAAATTAAAAAAATATTTCCCATGTTAATGAATGCTTTTATGTTTTAAAGGAATTCATATATTTATTTGGGAGAGAGAGAGAGAGATAGAGAACATGAATGGGTGTAGGAGCAGAGGGAGAGGGACGTGTTGTCTCCAGACTGTGCATGGAGCCCAAAGATGGGCTGGAACACATTAATCTGAGATCATCAAATGAGTCAAAAGCCAGAATCAACTAACTGGCTATGGCACCCAAGCACTATTAGGTTTTTTAAATTTTTAAAGTCCCAATAAATATTCAGATATCCCTGGATAATTTTTTCCACAATTCAATAACTGAACTTTGATGTTCACCTTGGTGTTTTTCTAATTCTTATTTTTTTTAATTATGAAATGATAATAAATCCTAACTTGCATTATGTATTATAAGAGGCAAACTCAACCTATCAACATCATGATTTGGTTATTTTTTAAAGATGTATTTATTTATTTTAGAGAGACATTGTAAGTGAGAGTGAGGGAAAGGATAGAGGGAGAGAAAATCATGAGGAGACTCTGTCTGGTCACAGATCTTGACATGGGACTTGATTTCATGTTCTTGAGATCATGACTTAAGTCAAAACTAGAGTTGATCACTTCAATGGCTACATCACCCACGTGTACCAATATTTGGCACTTTTATGGCTTTACATTTTTCTTCTATGATATGTTTAATTTTTAAAATATAAGATGCATAAGTATTGATATCCATATGTTTGTATTGATTTTGTTTTTTACCTCTTGACTTTGTTACATAGAATATTTTATAGTAATTCAATCTGTATGCATTTGTACTTATTTTTCCATACTCCTGAAACATTTAATTTATCTGATTATTTCCTAATTAATTCTGGTTTCTCTGTGTGAACCTGGTGAACCTTCACTGAATACACTATGGGATTCACAGTCATACATCCCCTCATTATTGCTTTGTATGGTACTCTGTACAGGGACTGGTCAGGGCTATGTGTCCTTCTTTACTGAGAGTCAGTACCCTGTTCAGTGCAGAACTAAACGTGGCTAGTCCACCAATACCTGTAAGGTGAAAAAAAAAAAGATTTTTATTTATGAATTTTTCCTTGTTTTGTTCCCTACTTTCCTGGACTATGAGGGAAAATATAACATGAACTCTATTTTCTGTCCTGGTCTAGTTTTAAAGATTGCACAACACCTAATTTTCACAGAATCCATTATGTCATAATTAATCTCTTAAATGGACTTCATCTTCTATGGTTCTGAACCACGTGTCCTTGGACATATTCCTCTGAGCCAAAAGTAAGGCACAGTGAAAAATGTTGGTCTGGAACTGCTTAGAAATGGACTTGCATGAGATGTTGGGCTAGGATCTATGAGATTTCAAGAGAATCATGGGAAGGGAGGAGTTTTTAAGAGAGTTACTTAATATTCATACCAGAAGAAAAGATATAAGTAGGTTTGGAATAGGGGGGGGATGATATCAAGGACCTAGCCTAATCATCCCCAAAAGAAAGAGTGAACATTACAGCATCTGAACACACAGATAAAAAAAAAAAAAAAAAAAAAAAAAAAAAAAAAAAAAAAAAAAAAAAACTAACACAACGGGTTTTTATCAAAAAGACAGAAAATCTTGACAAAGGTTTGGCAAGGGAACACTATGAACTCTTGGTGAGAATATAAATTGGTGCAGCCATTATTGGAAAAGTTTTCAGGTTCTTCAAAAAAATAAAAAATCATTAACTTATTATGCAGTAATTCAAGTACTAGGTGTTTATTAGAAAAAAAAACTGCACAAAGGCATATTCTCTATGTTTATCAGAGCATTACTTACATAGCCAAGATACAGTAGTAATATAAATTTCCAAAAATAGATAGTGGAAAACTAAGATAGATGATACATAGATAGATGATATAGTTAGATAAATAGGTAGATAGATGAGAGATAAATAGAAAGACATATATATATATAGATATATAGGTATATATCTATATATATATATATGATGTATATATACACATACAGGTGAAAGACATATAAAGAAGATATCTAACTATCATCTATCTATCATCTATCTATCATCTACCAATCATTCTACCTATCAGTGTATCATGGATATCTCCCTGACCAGTGTTGTAAGGTCCTGGTTCAGAACTCTGTGAATCATGGTATGGGTACTCAAAAGTCTGCTAAAAATATGTATTTGGTTGAAACTTCTATATATACAAATAAATATACAAATAGAATACAAATAGAAATATTACAAAATACACAATGAAATCAAATATAATAGAAAAAATAGAATAACACAGCTGCAAAACATTTAGCTCACAAACAAAAATATAATTTCCAACTCACATATATTATAAGTTCCTTCATATAGTAATGTACTGTGATGATTTTTAATTTCGCTCTGTAATTTATTTGTGTATTTTTTTAAGATAAACCTCAAGGCAGCGTCTGTGTGGCTCAGTGGGTTAAAGCTTCGGCCTTTGGAGGCTCAGGACATGATCCCAAGGTCCTGGGATTGAGCAACATATCAGGCTCTCTGCTCAGCAGGGAGCCTGCTTCCCTTCCTCTGTCTCTGCCTGCCTCTCTGCTGACTTGTGATCTCTCTCTGACAAACAAACAAACAAACAAACAAACAAATAAATAAATAAAAACTTCAAAATAAATAAATATAAACCACAGGAACAGTATAGTAGCTCATCTATTACTTCCCTGTGTTTAATGGATTGATTACAATATAAAGGTTAGGCATTTTTTAAAGAAATATTTAAGAAAAAAATAAAAGGACAGTAGAGATTTAAGGAAATGAATACCAATTTGGCTTTCAGAACTGTGTATTTACTTTTCCTTAGTCTTAGTTATGTTGTTCAGTTATCCATGAGCTCTTTATGGATATTATGGCCATAATATCTTGAAGTTTGCAATATTACTTGGATTGTAAAGAGAGAAGAAACTGACTAATAACTGGGCAAAGTACTAAATGAAGGTCTGCAGTAAATTCCCCAGAAATTCTGAAAAGGCCTATGCTAATACATTTCAATACAGAGCACAGATTGCCCAGCATCAAATCTCTACTAATGTTAGATATTCTCACCTTTTGTTTTTAGTGTGCATGTATGATTTACTGTTAACCCACCTCCTTATAAGTGAGAAAAGGAAAATTTTATAAAATACACTTGGAGAACCTTTTTCTCTTCTGCACTTTTGGAGGACTTCCCATTG
This sequence comes from Mustela nigripes, assembly GCF_022355385.1. NCBI lineage: Eukaryota > Metazoa > Chordata > Mammalia > Carnivora > Mustelidae > Mustela > Mustela nigripes. The sequence continues at coordinate 4,633 of NW_026741530.1, forward strand.
TCTGGAAGACTCATTCTCAACAACACTGACCCCTCAATTTTAAATATCTTTGATAAATGAAAGTTTCCATAGTATGTGTTGTATTAGTATAGTCATCATATTTTTTAATTAACTAATTTATTTTCAACATAAAAGTATTCATTATTTTTTCAACACACCCAGTGCTCCATGCAAACCATGCCCTCTATAATGCCCACCACCTGGTACCCCAAACACACCCTCGCCACTTCAAACACCTCAGATTGTTTTTCAGAATCCATAATCTCTATGACTCACCTCCCCTTCCAATTTCCCCCAACTCCCTTCTCCTCTCTAACTCCCCATGTCCTCCATGCTATTTGTTATGCTCCACAAATAAGTGAAACCATATGATAATTGACTCTCTCTGTTTGACTTATTTCGTTCAGCATAATCTCTTCCAGTCCTGTCCATGTTGCTACAAAGTTGGGTATTCATCCTTTCTGATGGAGGCATAATA
>NW_026741531.1:0-5110 GCF_022355385.1 Mustela nigripes
ATATATATATATATATATATATATATATATAATATGTATTTGGATATATATATATATTCTCTTGTCATATACTTGTATCGGTCTTTTTATCTCATTTGTTTGTAAACTTCATAAATCTTACCTGGGAGCCCATCTGGGCTTAACCTTCTTTTTCATCTTCCCTTTCTTTCCTGTCTCTCTCTCTCTATCTCTCTCTTTTTTTTTTTCTTCTTTTTTTTTCATTTTTTCTTTTTCTTTTTCTTTTCTTTTATCTCTCGTTTGGGTGGGGAATCCTGATTGTTCAGAAGTGTTCCAGGGTGCGCCTTGACTGCACCACAGTTGATACATCCAGCTACATCTGTTCAGTCATCTCCCACCAAAATGACTTGGAGGAGGAATGCCCAGCAGAAGAAAAATACAGAGGATGGACCTTCTGCAACAGAGCTAATGGCTATCAACACAGACAATATGTCGGAAAGAGAATTCAGGCTAACAATTATCCAGGCAATAGCTAGGTTGGAGAAAGCCATGGATGACCAAACAGAATTGCTTAGGGCTGAACTGAAAGCAACCAGACAGGATGTTCACAATGTTAGGGCAGAGCTTAAAGCTACCAGGGAGGAGGTTCACAATGCTCTCAATGAGTTCCAATCTAATCTAAACTCTCTCAAAGCTAGGGTAACTGAGACAGAAGATAGAATTAGTGATATGGAAGGCAAACAGATAGAGAGAAAGGATCAGGAGGAAGCCTGGAACAAACAGCTTAGAAACCACGAAAACAGAATCAGGGAAATAAATGATGCCATGAAGCGTTCCAACGTCAGAATTATTGGAATCTCTGAAGGGGAGGAGAAAGAAAGAAGTCTAGAAGATATAATGGAACACGTCCTTCATGAAAATTTTCCCAATCTTGCGAATGGAACCAGCGTTCATGTACTAGAGGCTGAACGGTCTCCACCCAAGATAATACATTCCAAAAAAACATCACGACACCTGAGAGTCAATTCAGGAATTATAATTGTAGGTATAATCTCTTGAAAGCCACCAGGGAAAAGAGGCTCCTTACTTACAGAGGGAATCCCATCAGAATAACATCACACCTGTCCACAGAGACCTGGCAAGCCAGAAGAGGCTGGCAAGATATATTCAGGGCACTAAATGAGAAGAACATGCAGCCAAGAATACTTTATCCAGCAAGACTGACATTCAAAATGGATGGAGTGATAAAGAGTTTTCAAGACCGGCAAGGCTTAAAAGACTATGCAACCACCAAGCCGACACTGCAGGAAATATTAAGGGGGGTTCTATAAAAGAGGAAAAATCCCAAGAATAGCATTGAACAGAAATATAGACACAGTCTACAGAAAGAAAGACTTCAAAGGTAACTCGATGTCAATAAAAACATATCTATCAATAATCACTCTCAATGTGAATGGCCTAAATGCACCCATAAAACAGCACAGGGTTGCAGATGGGATAAAACGACAGGACCCATCCATATGTTGTCTACAAGAGACCCATTTTGAACCTAAAGATACACACAGACTGAAAGTGAAGGGATGGAGAAGCATCTTTCATGCCAATGGGCCTCAAAAGAAGGCTGGGGTAGCGATTCTCATATCAGAAAAATTAGTCTTCAAACTAAAGACTGTAGTGAGAGATACAGAAGGACACTACATAATCCTTAAAGGGACTATCCACCAAGATGACCTAACAATTGTAAATATATATGCTCCCCATATGGGAGCAGCCAATTACTTAAGAAAACTGTTAATCAAGATAAAGACTCATATTGATATGAATACACTAATCGTAGGAGATATTAACATGACTCTCTCAGAATTAGACAGATCATTGAAACAGAAAATCAATAAAGAAACAAGAGCATTGAATGACACATTGGACCAGAAGGACCTCATAGATATATACAGAAAATTCCACACTAAAACAACAAAATACTCATTCTTCTCAAGTGCACACGGAACCTTCTCCAGAATAAACCACATACTGGGTCACAAATCAGGACTCAACCGATACCAAAAGACTGAGATTATTCCCTGCATATTCTCAGATCACAATGCTTTGAAACTGGAGCTCAATCACAAGGAAAAGTTCCGAAGGAACTCAAACAACTGGAAGCTAAAGACCACCTTGCTTAAGAATGTTTGGATCAACCAGGAGATCAAAGAAGAAATGAAACAATTCATAGAAAACAATGAGAATGAAGACACTTCTGTCCAAAACCTATGGGATACAGCAAAGTCGGTCCGAAGGGGAAAATACATAGCCATCCAAGCCTCCTTCAAAAAAATTGAAAAATACAGAACACAACAGCTGTCTCTACACCTTAAATAACTTGAGAATCAACAACAAATCAAACCAACTCCACACATTAGAAGGGAAATCATCAATATTAGAGCTGAGATCAATGAGGTAGAAACCAGAGATACAGTAGAACATATCAATGAAACTAGAAGCTGGTTTTTTGAAAGAATAAATAAGATTGATAAACCATTGGCCACACTAATCCAAAAGAAAAGAGAGAAAGCACAAAATCATAAAATTATGAATGAAAAGGGAGAGGTTACAACGAACACCAAGGAAGTAGAAACAATCATCAGAAGTTATTATCAACAGTTATATGCCAATAAGCTTAGCAACCTAGATGAAATTGATGCATTCCTGGAAAACTATAAACTCCCAAAATTGAACCAGGAAGAAATCGACAACCTGAATAGAGTGATATCTAACAACGAGATTGAAGCAGTGGTCAAAACCTTCCAAAAAACAAGTGCCCAGGACCTGACAGATTCCCAGTGGAATTCTACCAAACCTTCAAAGAAGAAATATCACCTATTATCCTGAAGCTGTTTCAAAAAATTGAAACAGAAGGAAAACTTCCAGACTCTTTCTATGAAGCCAGCATTACCCTGATCCCCAAACCAGGCAAAGACCCGACCAAAAAGGAGAATTTTAGACCAATATCACTGATGAATATGGATGCTAAGATTCACAACAAGATCCTAGCCAACAGGATCTAACAGCATATTAGAAAGATTATCCACCATGATCAGGTGGGATTCATCCCTGGGCTACAGGGATGGTTCAACATTCGCAAATCAATCAATGTGATACAACAAATTAATATGAGAAGAGAGAAGAACCACATGGTCCTCTCAATTGATGCAGAAAAAGCATTTGACAAAATCCAGCATCCGTTCCTGATTAAAACACTTAAAAGTATAGGTATAGAGGGAACATTCCTGAACCTCATCAAATCTATCTATGAAAGATCCACAGAAAATATCATCCTCAATGGGAAAAAGCTTGCAGCCTTCCCGTTGAGATCAGGAACAAGACAAGGATGTCCACTTTCACCACTCTTGTTCAAAATAGTATTTGAAGTCCTAGCAACAGCAATCAGACAACAAAGAGAAATAAAAGGCATCCAAATTGGTAATGAAGAAGTCAAACTCTGTCTCTTTGCAGATGACACGATTCTTTATATGGAAAACCCAAAAGACTCCACCCCCAAACTACAAGAAATAATACATCAATTCAGCAACGTGGCAGGATACAAAGTCAATGTGCAGAAATCAGTGGCTTTCTTATACACTAACAATGAAAATACAGAAAGGGAAATTAAATTAGAGAATCAATTCCATTTACTATAGCACCAAGAACCAAAAGATACCTGGGAATAAACCTAACCAAAGGGGTAAAGGATTTGTACTCAAGGAACTACAGAACACTCATGAAAGAAATTAAAGACACAAATAGATGGAAGAGCATTCCATGCTCTTGGTTTGGAAGAATAAACATTGTTAAAAGGTCTATACTGCCTAGAGCAATTTATACTTTTAATGCCATTCCGATCAAAATTCCACCGGTATTCTTCAAAGAGCTGGAGCAAATAATCCTAAAATTTTTATGGAATTAGAAGAGACCCCTAATCGCTAAGGAAATGCTGAAAAACAAAAATAAAACTGGCGGCATCACGTTACCTGATTTCAAGCTTTATCACAAAGCTGTGATCACCCAGACAGCATGTTACTGGCATAAAAACAGACACAAAGACCAGTGGAACAGAGTAGAGTGCCCAGATATGGACCCTCAACTCTATGGTCAATTAATCTTTGACAAAGCAGGAAAAAATATACAGTGGAAAAAAGACAGTCTCTTCAATAAATGGTGCTGGGAATACTGGGCAGCTAAATGTAGAAGAATGAAACTTGACCATTCTCTTACACCATACACAACGATAAACTCAAAATGGATAAAAGACCTCAACGTGAGACAGGAATCTGTTAGAATCCTAGAGGAGAACATAGGCAGTAATTTCTTTGATATCAGCCACAGCAACTTCTTTCAAGATATGTCTCCAAAGGCAAAGGAAACAAAAGCAAAGATGAACTTTTGGGACTTCATCAAAATCAAAAGCTTCTTCACAGCAAAGGAAACATTCATGAAAACAAAGAGGCAACCCACGGAATGGGAGAAGATATTTGCAAATGGCAGTACAGACAAAAGGTTGATATCCAGGATCCATAATGAACTCCTCAAACTCAAAACACACAAAACAGGCAAACATATCAAAAAAATGGGCAGAAGAAATGAACAGACACTTCAATAAAGACATACAAATGGCTATCAGACACATGAAAAAATATTCATCATCATTAGCCCTCAGGGAGATTCAAATTAAAACCACACTGAGGTATCACCTTACACCAGTCAGAATGGCCAAAATTAACAAAACAGGAAACAACATGTGTTGGAAAGGATGTGGAGAAAGGGCAACCCTATTACACTGTTGGTGGGAATCCAAGTTGGTGCAGCCTCTTTGGAGAACAGTGTGGAGATTCCTCAAGAAATTAAAAATAGAGCTTCCCTATGACCCTGCAATTGCACTCCTGTGTGTTTACCCCAAGGATACAGATGTCGTGAAAAGAAGGGCCATCTATACCCTAATGTTTATAGCAGCAATGGCCACGGCCGCCAAACTATGGAAAGAACCCAGATGCCCTTCAACGGATGAATGGATAAGCAAGATGTGGTCCATATACACTATGGAGTATTATGCCTCCATCAGAAAGGATGAATACCCACTTTTGTAGCAACATGGATGGGA
>NW_026741532.1:0-5106 GCF_022355385.1 Mustela nigripes
ATCCTCCTGAAGCTGTTTCAAAAAATTGAAGCAGAAGGAAAACTTCCAGACTCTTTCTATGAAGCCAGCATTACTCTGATCCCCAAACTAGGCAAAGACCCTACCAAAGAGGAGAATTTCAGACCAATATCACTGATGAATATGGATGCTAAGATTCTCAACAACACCCTGGGATTTTTACTCTATTATCATGACCTGAGCTGAAGGCAGAGGTGGAACCCATTGAGCCATCCAGGTGCCTCCGTTTTCATTTTTTTAAAAACAACATCTAAACCCAGTATGGGGCTTGAATTCAGGACCCCAGGATCAAGAGTTGTATTCTCTACTGACTGAGCCATCCAGGTGCCCCAGTACAAGGTGTTTTTTTTTTTTTAAATTTTAAATTTTTTAACGATTGGTCAAATGATTTATATATTATATTTAAACTGTCAAAATAAACAAAAGATTTAATATATACTGTGCAAAGTAAGGCTATTTTAGCTTCAAAACATACATAATATGGTAAGCAATAACACAGGAGATAATAAATTTGTGTCTGAACAGTCTCACCTAAATATACATTTCTTTTTTTCCCTAATATTTGGTGGAATCCTACAAGTACAAAATGAGCTTTTGTACCATCAAGATCATGACTGAGCCTTCATATCACACAATCATGGTCATCAGTTATTCGTGCTTACTACTCTTACTGTCCCAGTTATGTTTGGCCAGGTTTTAGAGCACCCACTCACAATACTGCATTTCTGTGTAGAAAAAGCTACCCTGCATTCACCTTCATTTGATTTAATTGCTTTAAATCAATTAGTTACTGTTATATTTTCATAGTACACAGTGCTGACTGGAATTTGAAAATGTGGTATATTCAGGTACTGTTGTTAACAACAGTCACAAAAAAGGGGAAATATTCTACATGGATAACTTGTTTAATAAGCTACAATGAATATGTGAAACTGTAAACAGTGATGTGGAATAATATGTAATGACATAGAAAGATGTCTATGATATAATGTTTAATGAAAAAGAAAGATAAGGGATGCCTGGGTGGCTCAGTCGGTTAAGCGGCTGCCCTTTACTTGGGTCATGGTCCCAGCATCCTAGGATCGATCGGGTCCCGTGACGGGCTCCTTGCTCTGCGGGGAGCCTGCTTGTCCCTCTGCCTCTGCCTGCCACTCTGCCTGCCTGTACTCTCTCTATTTCTCTGACAAATAAATAAAATCTTTAAAAAAATAAAAGAAAGAAAGACACTATAGAGTACTTAGATACCAGAATACCTGACTGACTATGATTTAAAAAAAATAAATAAATAAAAAGAGTAGAAGGGCACCTGAGTAGCTCAGTTGGTTAAGCTGCAGACTCTTGATTTTGGCTCAGGTCACGATCTGAGTGTTGGGATCCAGACTCACCCACTGGGCTCCCTCAGTAGGGAGTCTGCTTAAGAGTTTCCCTCTCTCTTCCTCCACCCCTCTCTACACTCATGCTTGCTTACTCTCTCTCTCTAAAATAAAGTTTAAAAATCTTAAAAAAAAAGGAAGAAGAAAGAGTGGACACAAATACATGGTCTAGAAATCTAATGGCTAATTTAAATGTATCCCCAAACTGTATTCCAGCCTGTAATTGAAAACCCCAATAACTGTGACTAAAATAAGATTTATTTCTCTTATAAGAAGAGGGTTGCTAAGACAATCCAGTCCCGGTGAGGAAGCATCATATAGTTAGGGCCCACTCCACTTCTATCTTTACTTTTGATCATTATGATTTTTATCTTCAGTGTAGTCTCATTTAGTATATGGCTTCTGAAGCTCCATTCGTCTTGTCTACATTTCAGATTACTGCATTGGAAAACATGTTTGAGTACTTTATCTTTTTTGGTCAAATAGATGCATAAACATTGGTTCCCACTGATTTCTTATGTGTCACATTTTTATCCCTCTTTTACTTCTAGAGTCCCCTCTCTGTGGTGACGTGAAGGAACATCTATTAAAAGTTACCACCAGCGGGCACCTGGGTGGCTCAGTGGGTTAAAGCCTCTGCCGTCAGCTCAGGTCATGATGTCAGGGTCTGGGGATTGAGCCCCACATCTGGCTCTCTGCTCCGCAGAGAGCCTGCTTCCTCCTCTCTCTGCCTGCCTCTCTGCCTACTTGTGATCTCTGTCTGTCAGATGAATAAATAAAATCTTTAAAAAAAAGTTACCACCAGTAAAATACTACTGTGTTAATAGTAGCTGCTCTATCTACTTTGCCTTGGCATTTCTTCCAGAGGCAGCATTTTCCTTAATTATTGACAGAGGGAGCTTCTTCAGGCAGTGGACATTTAGCTAGATTAATTCAAGGGTTGTAGTGGTTTGTTAGACTACCATAATATGAGAGACAGATTGGGTGGCTTAAACAACAAAAAAAAGGTTTTCTCACAGTTGGGAAGCCTAGAAGTTCAAGATCAAGGTGCCAACATGGTTTGTTTCTGTTAAGATCCCTCTTTTTGGCTTGTAAATGGATATCTTCTTGCTGTGTCCTCACATGGCCTTTTTCTCTGTGTCTACAAGTTTTTTAATAACTAAAACTTTGAAAGACATTTTAACAGCTGGTAGGGTAACTAGCATCTTTATCCTTTTAGTGATGGTTTTTATAAAATTAAAGACCTACTTGAAAAATTTGGTCAGAGTTGTCATTTTCCGCCTTACCAAACTTGTATTTATAGCTTTCTTGTTCTTAATCAGTTATAGCAAATATAAAATAAGTGCTTTTTCATAATGGTTAAATACCAACAATTGATTTTAGTTTTCATATATATTTATGTTTTTCATCATGGTTTGTGGCACTATTTTGTCTTAGAACTAAAATCGTAAAGTGGATTTTTCCTTATGAAGAAAGTGACGTCATTGCAAGCAGTCTGTTATTTACCTACAGACTCTCACAAGCTTGAATCAGATGATTATTTTGACAGGGGAAAAAGGCATTCCAACCACCAAAGTATCTTAGAATCTGAGTGACTGCTGCGCCAATACCACATTATCCCATAATATGGTTGAAAAGTATCTGACACATTTCAGTGTCAAATCATTAAATCCTACTACCCTCTAGTTTTCTGGGATAACATTGCCTCCTTGTCTGAGGCAATGGAAGTTTTTTCTATACTAAAAACATGTTTTTTCCTCTAGTCCATTATTGACATGGCAGCAGATGCTCAGCCCCCGGTGGAAAGTCAACTAGTACCTTGAGGACTATTTCTCAGTTTTTTTTAGAACCTGTCTCCTCCTGGGTGCATTGCAGGATACCAGTATTTTTCAAGCATTTTTCCCACTCTACCCTGACCTTTGGCTGGTTTTATTTTATGTGTTTTGCAAACATTGCCCTATTAAGGTAAGCCCTTTGAGGCTATTGTTAGCTCTGGACTCCAGTCTGAATTGTCTGTATAAGGGTGAGTAAGTCTGAGTGTTCGGTCCCTTAATTTTAAAAGGAAGCTACTATCTATTTTTATTGCAGGATTCTTGTGAAATTCATGTATATGATAGTTTTCTCAACTATTCAGTGCTATAAGAAGTTTAAACATCGGTATTATTATCATAAGGACAGCTCTTTTGTAGTGAGGCAGTGATTAGTCCAGGAGTCATAAAAACGACCAGCAAAACACATTGCCTTTTCTTAATTTGAATGTTCTGTTCTTTATTCGACCTTATTAATATGTCTTAAGTATTGACTTCTAATCTTTTGGGAGTAGTCAAATTATGTTTTGAAACACGCTTGTCTACTCCAGCAGTTTCCTCTGTTTATATAATGACATTTGTCTGATGAAAGAGATTATGCATTTAGTATTTTGAAAATAGGTTAAAGAGTGAGATCAGTTTTCATTTTAAATGCTTACACAATTTAAATGAAAGTGGTGCCATTATATAAAACAATAGAGAAGTTAATGTTTTCCCTTTTTGTTTCCAAGTTAGAGGTGGTAGTGATTTTATTTTGCTGTTTGTTTTTTTTTTCTCAACACAAGCTTTAGGCTCATTGTGGGGCTTGAACTCATGGCCCCATGTTCAAGAGTTACATACTCTTACAGACTAAGTAGCCAAGCACCACTAGAGGTGGTAGTGATTTTATATGGAAGCCAATGGGCAGGAAACCATTAAACTGATTTGGAAATATTATGTAGATACCTTGAAGGCAACTGGTTTAATGTTTGCACAGCTAGAAATTGTCAATTTGTTTAACAACACAGGGAAGTTTTTATAACCCTGGAATAATAGGGGGATTTTGGATGTTTATATGTTTGAATTTATCATTCCTCTCACTTATTGAATTATTTCAATTTTAGTAACCCTTCTCTTAATTTCTGCACATTCCCTATATTGTTTTTCTTTATTTCCCCCTAAAATGAGCTGGTTTTTTAAAAGTCTTTTTTCCTCAGCTTTGTCGAGGTATGACTAACAAATAAAAATTGTATATATTTAAGGTATATAACATGATGTTTTGATATACATATACATTGTGAAGTGATTACCACAGTCAAGCTAATTAATATATCCATCGCCCCACATAGTTAACATTTTTTGTTTTTGAGAAAAATTAAGATTTCTCATAGTAGATTTCAAGTATACAGTATTTTTAGCTATAGTCACCATGCTGTAAATCTCCAGATAGTCATTCTACATAACTGAAACTTTTACCTTTTTTAAAAAGTTTTTTTTAAAGATTTTATTTATTTGAGAGAGAGAGAGAGAGAGAGAGAGTGCATGAGCAGGGGAGAGAAACAGAGGGAGAGGGAGAAGCAGATTCCCCACTGAGCAGGGAGCCAATGCAGGGCTCAATCCCAGGACCCTGAGATCACAACCCAAGTCCAAGGCAGACGTTTAACTGGCTGAGCCACCCAGGTGTTCCCTAAAGTTTTTATTTAAATTCCAGTTAGTTAACATACAGTGTAATATTAGTTTCAGGTATACAGTATAGTGATTTAACACTTAATATAACACCCAGTGCTCATGACAAAAAGTGCCATCCTTAATCCCTGTCACCTATTCCACCACCCACTTTCCTTCTGGTAAACATTAGTTCATTTTCTATAGTTGAGTCTGTTGGTTTTTTTTTTTTTTTTTACTCTCTGATCATTTGTTTCTTAAAT
>NW_026741533.1:0-5106 GCF_022355385.1 Mustela nigripes
CCCCCGTCCTCCGCTCTCTTTCCCTCCCCGTGTGTGTGTGTGTGTGAGACCCTGTCTGATAAAATGTGTTCTTGATTTCCTCAGGCTTTGGGCCACACTTTACAGTTACAATGTGATTTATAGTGTGGCCCTTAGGTCACACACTAGTATGACTTCCAGAGAGACTAGACACTTAGGAACTCAAGTTAGCTAGATGAGTATTCCGTACCTACATTACCAACCCCAATAAAATCTTTGAAACCCAAGACATGGGTAAACTCTTGTCAGCAATACTTTCTGTGTGCCGCCACACATCACCAGTGAGAGAATTAAGCGCTGTCCCCATGACTCCATTGGGAGAGGTTGACTGGAAGCTGACACCTGGTCTCTCCTAGACTCTGCCTTATGCTCCTTTTGCATTTGTTGATTTTAATATTTATCCCTTTGCCTTAAAAAAAACTATAAACATGAATGTATATGCTCTTATGAATTCTGTGAGTCTTCCTAGTGAATCACTGAACCTGATGATGGTCTTAAGGACCTTCAGAGACAGCCACCTAACATAAAATATTCACAGGTTCCTGAGATTAGGACATGAACCTCTTTGGGTGGCCATTATTATGCCTACCATACAACATGGACACATGACTGTTTTGTACAAATGTCTTCAATTTCCTTGATTTAATGAGTAGATTTTAGAAATATTATCAAAAGAGCTTGGACAAGTATAATCCTTTATTGAGTCAAGGTTAGGTTTTCTCTAGAAATATTTACCAACTCTTTTATAATACGCTAACTTTTACAAACTCCTCTGTCCTCTACATAGAATGAAAATAAAAAGCAAAATTATAAAAACAACGAAGATCATATTATTTTTACATTAGTTATCAATAAATGACTATACAATCACCTTTTTCCTAGCAATAAACAATGAAAAAAATATGCTCAGCTTTAATCTATGAGAACAGGTAACCTAGGGAATGAAAAGCTCAATTAATTGACCACCAGTGACTGCAAATCAGCTATTCGGAAAACCAAATCCCCCATATGAGCATCTTCAAAGGCATGAAAAGTATTAATGTAAATTGTAACTAAAAGAAGATGAAATACTGAGATAAGAGATGAGTGTGTCTCCAAGAGGAACTTTCTGCATTTATATAAATCAGATAAAACCTGACCATTATTTTTTAACGTTCTAGAAAGAGAAAATACTGTATCCAGTTTATTAAACTGTACCTGATCTCAGAGGCAAGACTTAACGCTGAAGGATGAGATGATTTACCAATTTTCCCCTTTAGTTGTGACTTCATGCTTGAAGTTATCACTATTTTAAACTTTCCAGTAGTTTTAAGACAAACAGTAACCACGAGACCAGAATATTCACCAACAGATGACAAGAAAAGTAGGGAGAAAAAGATGACATGAAACAATAACAACTATTAAGGGTCACTGTCACTGACAAGTGAAAAGGGTCCAGGAAAATATGTCATCTGTGAACTACAGGGACAATGGAAAACCAATTCCAAATGGTGTTGCATAACTCCAGGATGATATGTAAACATGCACACACATTTTTTTTCTCTATAATGATTATTGGGGATAAAGGAACCAATAAGGTATCAGTTGACACAATAATATGGTTTCCTTAAGCTGCCTTCAACTGACTGTATCTAATGTTGGGTAACTTCAAGCAGTCAGGAGTGGATAGAGCAGGGTGATATAAAATCAAAATACATATGACATTTTAAGCTATCTCTTGAGTTTCGACAATGACATTCTTTTTTTATTTGGTGGGAGGGGCTCACATGATATTCATCTAACCAAATATTTCAGTTACTACAAAAATCAAAGCTGCACACACATGTCCACATGAACACACTTACACACATGTGCACACACACAGACAACTACACAACATTGTGCAAAAGAAAAAAAAAAACACTGAACATTGGCAAGTGAAACACTGGGCTCCTTTCACAGAAGTATATCTATGAAAGGCTTTTAAGGGTCGATGGAAACTTCAAAATATTTTAAAAAATCAAATGATTTCTATCCTGACTTATAATCCAGTTTCCATTCATTGTTTGTCTCATTTATATGTCCTCTGACATCCTTCACAATCTCAATAAAGTAAAACGCTTCTCACATTTAGAAACTCTGTCATGATGCTGTAGCAATGCTTTTTCAGATTTCTTACAAGTGCCCAAGCTTTCAGCAATTCATTCTTACATAAATATTAGCCATGATGGAAAAAAAAATAACAGCATCTTATAATTATATCTAAGGCAAAAATACCAGTTCTTTCATTCCAGTGAATAAATCAGAGTCATGGTGCTTATTCATGCCAGTTAATATGACTTGCTACTGACCTCATGGCTCCATTGTCCACTGATTATAATAGTAATTTCAACAAATAGCATGGCTTTCACATATCTGGGTAACTACAGTCTTTAATTTTTCCTTTTAAGCCGGACACATTCAATGAGGGAATCACCTGAAGGATAAAATTACCTGTATAGGCAGGATAATTGTCATACTGTTACAGGTAGTTCTGCAACTAAACACTATATATTTAAACTCTCATTCTTGCCCTTTCCACATTCTTCTCTCCCTCCCCCTAATTTAATCTCTGTTTCAACTTTGTGAGATAACTGTAGATCCACATGAAGACCTAAGAAATAATGGATAAAAATATATCCTTCACCCAGTGTCCCCCAATAGTAACATCTGTAGTACAATATCAAAATAAAGAAGTTACCAGGGGTGCCTGGGTGGCTCAGTGGGTTAAAGCCTCTGCCTTCAGCTCAGGTCATGATCCCAGAGTCCTGGGATCGAGCCCCGCGTCGGGCTCTCTGCTCCACAGGGAGACTGCTTCCTCCCCTTTCTCTCTGTCTGCCTCTCTGCCTACTTGTGATCTCTGTCAAATAAATAAATTAAATCTTTAAAAAAAAAAAGAAGTTACCAGTGACAGAATCCACTAGCCTTAGTCAGACATCACTGGGTTTATCTGAACTCTTCTGTGTTTTTGTGTTAGTGTATTAGGTCTGTGCAATTTTATCACATGTATTGATCCATATGGATACCATCTCAGTTAAGGTACAGAATATTTCTTTTTTAAAAAATATTTTATTTACTTACTTGAGAGAGAAAGAGAAAGCAATGAGCAGCAGGAGAGGCAGAGGGAGAAGCAGACACTCTGCTGAGTAGGGAGTCTGATATGGGGCTCGATCACAGGACCCTGAGAACATGACCTGATCCAAAGACAGGTGCTTAACCAACTGAGCCATGCAGGCATCCCAGTGCAGAATATTTCTATCATGGAACCCATATTCTGTCCTTTTAGAGACACAGTCGCCCTCTCACCCACCCTCCATAAGCCTTAGTAGCAACAACTATGCTCTCTAGAACCACCATTTTGTCATTTTAAGACTGCCCTATAAATGGAATATGGTGACCTTTTGAGATCAACTTTTTATCTTCAGTGTAATTCCCTTGGGATTTATGCAAGTTATTACACATGGTAAGACTTTTTATGCTGAACAGGATTCCATGGTACAGATGTACCAACTTGTTGCATGATTCACTCATTGAACAAGACTTTGTTTGCTGCCAGGTTTTGGCTACTGTACACAAAGTTGCTATGGGCATTAACGTACAGGTTTTCATAAGAACACACATTTTTACTCTTCTGGGGTGAAGGCTCAAGAGTCTAATTTCTGGGTCATACGTAAAGCTCATGTTTTGTTTCAGAATGCTTTTTACTATTTTCCAGAGTGGCTGTAGCCATTGAGTATTCCTACCAGAGATGCATGAGTGATCTAGTTTTTCTGCACTCTCATTAGCATTGTTGTCATCACTGGTTTCAATTTTAGACATTATGATATGTGTGTGGTGATACCTCATTGTTTTTATTTTTAGAATTGTATGTCTTTAATGGCAGTGATATTGAATCAGTTGCCATGTGCTTATTTGACATCTGTGTATCTTCTTCAGCACAATGTTCTGTTCATGTATTTTGCCCATTTTCTAACTGGATTTTTTTGGGGGTGTATGTACTAATGCTGAGTTGTGAGAGGTCTTTTTATATTGTAGGTAAAAATATTTTTTTAAAGATTTTATTTATTTATTTGACAGAGATCACAAGTAGGCAGAGAGGCAGGCAGAGAGAGAGGAGGAAGCAGGCTCCCTGCTGAGCAGAAAGCCCAATGTGGGGCTCAATCCCAGGACCCCAGGATCATGGCCTGAGCCAAAGGCAGATGCTTAACCCACGGAGCCACCCAGGCACCCTGTATGTAAAAATAGTTTTGCAAATATATGGTTTGTATATGTTTTTCACCTTCTGTAGCTTTATTTTTCAACCTATTAACAAATGAAAATGACTTCTTTCCCTCCATCAAATTGCTTAATGTCAATGTCAAAAATCAGTTGGGCATATTTAGGTCATTTCTGGACTCTATTCCTTTCATTCAATCTGTATTTATCACACCAACAATATCACACTGTCTTGATTACTGTACCTCTATAGTATGCCTTAATACTAAGTAGAGGGTTTCCTCCCACATTTTTTTTAGATCAATTTGCAGAGGAGTGACACATCTTTACCATGTTGTGTCTTCTAATCCATGAAAGTGGTATGTCTATGAAATTAGTCAGGTCTTGATTTCTTCCATCAACATCTCGTGATTTTTCAAGATATAATTCCTATACATATTTTGCTAGATTTCTACATAAACACTTAATTTTCTTTGAAATAAATGTAAATAAAATTGTAATTCTCTTAAAAATTTTAAAGATTACCTAAAAGTTAATTTTGGCCATTCTAACTGGTGTAAGGTGATATCTCAATGTGGTTTTAATTTGAATCTCCCTGAGGGCTAGTGATGATGAACATTTTTTCATGTGTCTGATAGCCATTTGTATGTCTTCATTGGAGAAATTAACAAGACAGGAAACAAAATGTGTTGGAGGGGATGTGGAGAAAGGGGAACCCTCTTCCACTGTTGGTGGGAATGCAAGTTGGTGCAGCTTCTTTGGAGAACAGTGTGGCGATTCCTCAAGAAATTAAAAATAGAACTTCCCTATGACCCTGCAATTGCACTCCTGTGTATTTACCCCAAAGATACAGAT
>NW_026741534.1:0-509 GCF_022355385.1 Mustela nigripes
GATTCCTTTCTCACATTGAGGTCCTTCATCCACTTTGAGTCTATTTTGTGTGTGGTGTAAGGAAATGGTCCAGTTTCATTTTTCTTCATGTGTCTGTCCAATTTCCCCAGCACCATTTGTTGAAGAGACTGTCTTTTTTCAATTGGGCATTCTTTTCTGCTTTGTCTAAGATTAGTTGACCATAGAGTTGAGGGTCTATTTCTGGGCTCTTTATTCTGTTCCATTGATCTGTACATCTGTTTTTGTGCCAGTACCATAGTCTTGATGATGACAGCTTTGTAATACAGCTTGAAGTCTGGAATTGCAATGCCACCAACTTTGGCTTTCTTTTTCAATATTCCTCCGGCTATTCAAGGTCTTTTCTGGTTCCATATAAATTTTAGGACTATTTGTTCCATTTCTTTGAAAAAAAGAAAAAAGGACGGGATTTTGATAGGGATTGCATTAGATGTATAGACTGCTTTAGGTAGCATAGACATTTTCACAATATTTATTCTTCCAATCCAGAA
>NW_026741534.1:609-5104 GCF_022355385.1 Mustela nigripes
GTTCCATATAAATTTTAGGACTATTTGTTCCATTTCTTTGAAAAAAAGAAAAAAGGACGGGATTTTGATAGGGATTGCATTAGATGTATAGACTGCTTTAGGTAGCATAGACATTTTCACAATATTTATTCTTCCAATCCAGGAGCATGGAACATTTTTCCATTTCTTTGTGTCTTCCTCAATTTCTCTCATGAGTCCTTTATAGTTTTCTGAGCACAAATTCTTTGACTCTTTGGTTACGTTTATTCTTAAGTACCTTATGGTTGGTTTTGGGTGCAATTGTAAATAGGACTGACTCCTTACTTTTTCTTTCTTCTGTCTTGTTGTTGGTTTAGAGAAATGCAACTGATTTCTGTGCATTGATTTTATATCCTGACACTTTACTGAATTCCTGTACAAGTTCTAGCAGATTTGGAGTGGAGTCTTTTGGGTTTTCCACATAAAGTATCATATCATCTGCAAAGAGTGAGAGTTTGACCTCTTCTTTGCTGATTCAGATGCATTTTATTTGTTTTTGTTGTCTGATTGCTGAGGCTAGGACTTCTAGTACTATGTTGAATAACAGTGGTGATAATGAACATCCCTACCGTGTTCCTGACTTTAGTGGAAAAGCTCTCAGTTTTTCTCCATTGAGAATGGTATTTGCTGTGGGTTTTTCATAGATGGCTTTGATGATATTGAGGTATGTACCCTCTATCCCTACACTTTGAAGAGTTTTAATCAAGAAGGGACTTTGTCAAATGCTTTTGCAGCCTCCATTGAGAGTGTCATATGGTTCTTGTTCTTTCTTTTATGTATTGTATCACATTGACTGATTTACGGATGTTGAACCAAAATTGCAGTCCCGGGATAAATCCCACTTGGTCGTGGTGAGTTATTTTTTTAATGTACTGTTGGATCTTATTGGCTAGTATTTTGCTGAGAATTTTCCCATCTGTGTTCATCAAGGATATTGGTCTGTAATTCTCCTTTTTGATAGGATTCTTGTCTGGTTTGGGGATCAAGGTGCTGCTGGCCTCATAAAATGAGTTTGGAAATGTTCCTTCCATTTATATTTTTTGGAACAGTTTCAGGAGAATAGGAATTACTTCTTTAAATGTTTGGTAGAATTCCCCTGGGAAGCCGTCTGGCCCTGGGCTCTTGTTTCTTGGGAGATTTTTGATGACTGCTTCAATCTTCTTGCTTGTTATGGGTCCGTTTAGGTTTTCTACTTCTTCCTGATTCAGTTGTGGTAGTTCTTGAGGTGTCTTTGGTCTAAAATGAGTTTCTAGGAATACATCCATTTCTTCC
Source organism: Mustela nigripes (assembly GCF_022355385.1). NCBI lineage: Eukaryota > Metazoa > Chordata > Mammalia > Carnivora > Mustelidae > Mustela > Mustela nigripes. The sequence continues at coordinate 1,900 of NW_026741534.1, forward strand.
AGATTGTCACATTTGTTTGCATAGAGTTGCTCATAGTATGTATTTCTTTGTTGTTGGTTGTGATCTCTCCTCTTTCATTCATGATTTTATTTACTTGGGTCCTTTCTCTTTTCTTTTTAATAAGTCTGGCCAGGGGTCTGTCAATCTTATTAATTCTTTCAAATAACCAGATTCTAGTTTCATTGATTTGTTCTATTGGGTTTTTTTTTTTTTTTTTTTTAGTTTCAATTTCATTGATTTCTGCTCTGATCTTTATGATTTCTCTTCTCCTGGGTTTAAGCTTTCTTTGTTGTTCTTTCTCAAGATCCTTTAGGTATAGGGTTAGGTTGTTTATTTGAGACCTTTCTTGTTTCTTGAGAACAGTTTGCATTGCTATATATTTTCTTCTCAGGACTGCCTTTGCTGTGTCTCCCAGATTGTGAACCATTTTGTTTTCATTATCATTTGTTTCCATGAATTTTTTCAATTCTTCTTTAATTTCCTGGTTGACCCATTCAATCTTTAGAAGGATGCTGTTTAGCCTCCATGTATTTGGGTTCTTTCCAACTTTCCTCTTGTGATTGAGTTCTAGCTTCAGAGCATTGTGGTCTGAAAATATGCAGGGAATGAACCCAATCTTTTGGTACTGGTTGAGACCTGATTTGTGACCCAGGATGTGATCTATTCTGGAGAATGTTCCATGTTACCTAGAGAAGAATCTATTTTGTTGCTTTGGGGTGGAATGTGCTGAATATATCTGTGATGTCCATCTGGTCCAGTGTGTCATTTAAGGCCTTTGTTTCATTGTTGATCTTTTGCTTACATGATCTGTCCATTTCAGTGAGGGGGGTGTTAAAGTCCCCTACTATTTGCATTATTGTCAATGTGTTTCTTTGATTTTGTTATTAAGTCATTCATATAGTTGGCTGCTCCCATGGTAGGGGCATAGATATTTAAAATAGTTACATCCTCTTGTCGAACAGACACTTTGAGTATGATATAGTGTCCTTCCTCATCTCTTATTGTAGTCTTTGGCTTAAAATCTAATTGATCTGATATGAGGATTGCCACCTCACTTTCTTTTGATGTCCATTAGCATGGTAAATTGTTTTTCACCCACCTCACTTTAAATCTTGAGGTGTCTTTGGTCTAAAATGAGTTTCTTATAGGCAGCATATTGATGGGTTTTGTTTTTTTTATCCATTCTGATACCCTGTGTCTTTTGACAGGGGCATTTAGCCCATTTACATTCAGGGTAACTATTGAGAGATATGAATTTAGTGCCATTGTATTGCCTGTAAGGTGACTGTTCCTGTATATTGTCTCTGTTCCTTTCTGTTCTACTACTTTTAGGTTCTCTTTGCTTAGAGGACCCCTTTCAATATTTCCTGTAGAGCTGGTTTGGTGTTTGCAAATTCTTTCAGTTTTTGTTTGTCCTGGAAGCTTTTAATCTCTCCTTCTATTTTCAATAATAGCCTAGCTGGATATAGTATTCTTGGCTACATGTTTTTCTTTGCTAAGTGCTCGGAATATATCATGCCAGTTCTTTCTGGCCTGCCAGGTCTCTGTGGATAAGTCTGCTGCCAATCTAATATTTTTGCCATTGTATGTTATGGACTTCTTGTCCTGGGCTGCTTTCAGGATTTTCTCTTTGTCTCTAAGACTTGTTAATTTTACTATTAGATGACAGGGTGTGGACCTATTCTGGATTTTGATGCTTGTTCCCTTTGCCATATTAGGGAAATTCTCTACAATAATTTGCTCCAATGTACCTTCTGCCCCCTCCTTTCTTCTTCTTCTGGAATCTCACTTATTCCAATGTTGTTTCATCTTATGGTATCACTTATCTCTCAAATTCTCCCCTCGTGGTCCAGTACTTGTTTGTCTCTCTTTTACTCAGCTTCTTTATTCTCTGTCATTTGGTCTTCTATATCACTAATTATCTATTCTGTGTCTCATTTATCCTAGCAGTAAAAGCCTCCATTTTTTATTGCTCCTCATTAATAGCTTTTTTGATTTCAGCTTGGTTAGATTTTAGTTCTTTTATTTCTCCAGAAAGGGCTTCTTTTTCTCCAGACAGGTTTTTCTAATATCTTCCATGCCTTTTTCAAGCCCAGCTAGCTCCTTGAGCATAATCATTCTGAACTCTAGATCTGACATATTACCAATGTCCGTATTGATTAAGTCCCTAGCCTTTGGTACTGCCTCTTGTTCTTTTTTTTTGTGGTGAGTTTTTCCACCTTGTAATTTTGTCCAGATAAGAATATATGAAGGAGAGAATAAAATACTAAAAGGGTGGCAAAGACCTCAGGAAAATGTACATTAACCAAATCAGAAGAGACCCCAAATCATGGGAGGAAGAATGGGGTAAAACGATATTCAGAAAAAAAAAAGAAATTTAAAAAAAAAGAAGAAAAAATAGAAGGAAAAAAAGAAAAAGAAAGAAAGAAAAAAGAAAAAAATATATATATTAGACTGGTGAATACAACAGAGCCACCAACTTGATTTCAGTAGTATTTTGGTCTCTTAGAAGAAACTACCTTTAGGGCACTTGGGTGGCTCAGTGGGTTAAGCCTCTGCCTTTGGATCAGGTCATGATCACAGGGTCTGGGATCAAGGCCCACATCAGGCTCTCTGCTCAGTGGGAAGCATGCTTCCCCCTCTCTCTCTGCCTGCCTCTCTGCCTACGTGTTACCTCTCTCTCTCTGTCAAATAAATAAATAAAATCTTAAAAAAAAAAGAAGAAACTATCTCCAAAAATTTTAAATAAAACACACACACACACACACATATGTATATGTATATATACACACACAAAATAAGGTTAAGCACAATGAAGGGGTGGAATATGACTATAAAGATGCAAATTAAAAAAAATTCTAAAAAGGGAGTTGAAAAGTTGGCTGGGAAAAGAAAGAAAAAGAAAGTGGAGAGAATTTTCTCAGGCTGGAGACTAGAACAAAGCCGTGTGCTAGATTTAGGGTATATTTTGATTTATTAGAAGCTCTATCCCAAATTTTCTTAGAAGAAAAACCCCATGTGTATACAAAAAATAAAGTTAGATACAATGAAGGATAAAATATGACTATAATAATGAAGGTTCAAAAAGATTTTTTTATGAAAGGTTTTGTTAAGATAAATTAGTTAAGAAACATTAAAAGAGGAAAGAGTAAAAGTTTAAAAAATTAGAATAAGAAAAAAATAAAATTAAAAAAATTAATTAACT
>NW_026741535.1:0-5100 GCF_022355385.1 Mustela nigripes
CACAGCATCAGTTCCAGAAACTCCAAGGTCTGGTCTGGTCACACACCTGCCCCTGTGTGCGCCACTGACAACCTCAGGCAGGAGAGCTCCTTCTGCCTTCTCCTGCTGGTTGCTTCCTGGAAGAGGCAGCCCAGGCTGAGAGGGACAGGAGGGACAGGGTAGGTGACAATACTTGAATAGTTATGGGGAGCGAGACCCAGACTGAGGACAGGGTCTAGGAGAAGGGTCATTAGACAGGCTCTTAGCCTTGGGCAGCTGCTGGGGGTCTTCTCAGGCTGCCCATTCTGGATCTTGGGTTCTTCACCCAACCTAGTGCCCTTTGCAGCTTCTAAGTCTGTATCTTATTTGGGAATGATTTTGTATCCCTAACCTGAAATATTTGTACCTGCCTGGAGGACCTCTTGGTTGTCAGAGCTCATGGTGGGCGGGGGGGGTTGCTACTGACATCTGTTGGGTTGAGGTCAGGTTTGTTGCTAAAGGCTGTACAATCTAGTAATTCTTGTGGTGCATTTGTTCCAGTTGGTGAACCAAGATGGATAGATACAGAATTACTAATTCACCTCATAGGTTATATTAGGGTTGACTGTGTTACCCATTCTGTGGGTATTGAGAAATGTATGGTGACATGTATACACCCTTACAGCACGGTCTAGAATAGGTTCAGGTGCTCTAATTTTCATGTGCCCAAATAGAATTATGCTTGAGTGTTCATCTGCTTTTGCTTCATTCACTCAAGATCATTTTATAGGTTCCTTTACCCGCTGTGTGTGCATCAAACTCCTGCTCAGGGCTCCAGCGGTTGCATCCAGCCCATGGACCTGGCCTCTTTCCAATTACAGTTCCCAAGCAGGCTTGTCCATTTCCCCACTTCAGGCAATGCTACTGAAACATCCTCTGACAATCTCCCTTCAGACAGGTGTGAACAATCAAGATAGATGCTCAGGAGACCATGTGCTGTTGCACAGAGCAGGTGAAGTCTGTTCTTCTGCATTCTTGGTTCTCGCCAGCAGGCCACGAGGATTGCCCTCTGACCATGTTTTGATTAGTACCCGGCACTTTCTAGTCTGGGGAAACGAACAGGTGTACACTGAAAGTCCGTGATTATTTTCCTTTGTCCTTTTCTTGCCTTAAAACCACCCTTTCCTGTGTCTGTGTAACTCCTTCTGTGAATTCTCTGCTCATGTCCTTGACTCATTTCTACATTGAGGTTTCTCCTTCTGAATGTCACTGCTTTCTTATTTCTTCTAGATAGTATTCCCTGGTCAATTTTCAGCAGTGCAAAAGCTCATTAACTGAATATTTTCAAAGATCTCAGTTTTAATTACTAATATGGTGAGAATGGAGAGTTATAACTCACTCAAGCTAAAGCCCTAGAGGACTCAATAGTGTTTTAGCATATGAAGTCCTGGGGTCAAAATGTTAAGAGCTGTCTCATTATCATTTGGGTCACTAATAGTAATGTTGTCTTATTTCTTTCCTTAAAAATATATGTCTTGCATTAGTTTTATGTTTTTAATTCTATTGAAAATGCTATGAGTTTGGAAAGTCGATCTCGTCTTCTACTGCTTGTGTTCTGTCTTTGCTCAAACACATTTCATTTTGATTCTTTTACTTTTCTAGGTAAATGATCACATCTCTTCTGTTTCAATTCAATATTCCTTCTTTTTCATCCTCAAGTACCACTCCAGACTTTCAGTTCTCAGCTAATGACCGGCAGAGACAGTGAGTAAACTTGTCATGTTCCTGATTCTAAAATAATGCATCGATAGTTCCCTACTTCATATAGCATTTGCTAGTTTTGCAGTGCATATTCTCAGTTAGCTAAGAAAGTTTCAGTTGATGTCAGGTTTAAAAAAAAACACTTAAAAATTTTTTAAGAGATGTACATATGTCAATAGTTATGCTATATATCTAAAATAATACAATGTTTTATGTCACCAAATATCAACTTTTAATCATAAATAGAAGCTCAAATTTAGTAATCTAGAACTGCTGCCCAGATTGATATATGACATTTCCTTTTCATGTAACTAACCACATTGTAGGTTTTCTGATACTGACTCATCCTTGTCCTTCATGGGATAAACCATGTACCTTCATTCCCTTTCTTGTCTCAGCAGGTGCAGCATCCCTGACTGGTCAGAACTATAGCATGGTCTCTGAATTCATCCTCGTGGGCTTTTCCACCTTCCCTCGGCATCTCCTGCCTGCCTTCTTCTTGCTGTACCTGCTGATGTACCTGTTCACCCTGCTGGGGAACTTGATCATCATGGCCACTATCTGGAGTGAGCGCAGCCTGCACACGCCTATGTACCTCTTCCTGTGTGCCCTGTCCATCTCTGAGATTCTGTTCACCATTGTGGTTACTCCTCGCATGCTGGTTGACATGCTCTTCAGCCACAGCTCGATCACCTTTGTGGCCTGTGCCAGTCAGATGTTCTTTTCCTTCACATTTGGCTTCACCCACTCCTTCCTGCTCATGATCATGGGCTATGACCGCTACTTGGCCATCTGCCACCCCCTGCGCTACAACATGCTCATGAGCCCCCGCACCTGTGCTCGTCTGGTGTCCTGGACCTGGGCTGGTGGCTCAGTCATGGGGATGATGGTGATCCTGATAGTTTTTCATCTCACCTTCTGTGGGTCTAATGTCATACACCATTTTTTCTGCCATGCGCTTTCCCTCCTAAAGTTGGCCTGTGGGAAGGAGACATCCTCTGTCACTTTGGGTGTGATCCTGGTGTGTGTCACAGCTCTGATGGGATGTTTATTCCTCATCATCCTCTCCTATGTCTTCATTGTGGCCGCCATATTGAGGATCCCTTCAAGTGAAGGCAGGCACAAGACCTTCTCCACATGTGTGTCCCACCTCACTGTGGTCATTGTGCACTATGGTTTTGCCTCCATGATCTACCTCAAGCCCAAGGGCCCCCATTCTATGGGCAGTCACACTCTGATGGCCACTACCTATATAGTCTTCACTCCCTTTCTCAGCCCAATTATTTTCAGCCTCAGGAATAAGGAGCTCAAGAATGCCATAAAGAAAAGCTTCCAGAGAAAATTCAGTCCCCTAAGTTCCTGATGGCCAGTTTGGTAATGAAGAGTATGATGCAAGGACTGGGGATAATGATCCTCTCCATGGGACCACTGTCTATATTCAATACATGAGAATTCTGAAGAGGTATATTGGATACATCTATAGGTTTTGGAGCCAGCTAGGTTATTAGTTTTTGCATTTGTTTCCTCCTTCCCTCTTGCATAAGCTCTAGTGATCAATCATCCTCTCTCTTCTTGACCCTGTGTGATGAACCCCAATCCAGTTACCTATTTCTAAGAATGTGTTATCCCTCTATGGGCAGAGGAGAGCATCACAAGTATGTGTGACTAGTAATGAACACGGTTCTTCTCCAATAGACAAGTGAGGGAGGAGTTTCACCTTCCCTCACCATGACATAAACAAAAGTAGCATAATGATAAATACCACCAGCCCTGGGGATATACTAATTGGGCACTGTGTCCAGTGCTGTTTCAGGGTTATCTTTTAATCACAACAAATGCAGAAAAGAACATGACTACTTTTCTCTAAGGAGATGATTGAATGTTTTTAGTTCCTTCTGTCTTTGGGGTGGATAGACCTTAAGGAAGTTTCTATGTTGAATTTAGTAGAGTGACAGATGTCAGGATATGAAGTGGAGAAAGAGAGAGGCAGAGAGACCAAGAGAGAAAGGGGAGAGGGTTCCGTGCTTAGGTAAGGACATACAGAATAGTAAGTGTGGGCTGTTATCTGACATTTTATGGAAATCCTTTCCCTTTTTCCCACATTACTTTCCATAAAACATCAATTTCTAATTCTTTTGTCTTATGTGGAACGATCTGGAGGATGTGTTGGAGGGCACAGTGGTAACTGAAGATGGCAAAAAGAGACATCAAGGGTATGGGTCCCCATTTTAACAGATGTAAACTGTTGGTGGAGGCCACACAACACGTTAAGGAAGGAGTTCCATGCAACATTTGGTCTAACTCTCATGTTGTTCAGGAAACCATGTGTCTCAGGATCCAGGAAGGGGGACTTCCACTGGGTAAGTTCATACTCAGAGCTTCAGGTAGATATTTGAATTTCAGGAAGAAGATGTTTTATAATAATAAACCAATGAATGGCTATCACATATGAGTGTCTGCTGCTTGCCAAATGCGGGAAGTGTTTCCTATGCATTCACTCTTCTAAGACTCAAAATAAATGATTATTTCTCCCTATTTAGATATGACCCACATCTATTACTACTCGTATTTTTTTCTTGAGAGATAGAGAAAGAGAGAGCTGGGTGGGGGGGAGGAAGAGGGAGAGAATCTCAAGCAGTCCCCACTAGCACAAAGCTTGACCTTGGGCTCCATTTGGGACCCTGAGAAGATGAGCTGAGCCTAAATGAAGAGTGGGATGCTTAACCAGTGAAGCCACCCAAGCGCTCCAACTATTCACTTTTTTGAAATGCAGAAAATGCAAATCGGAGAGATGATTTGTCTCCAGACACAGTTCCCTGAGCTGCTGAAGCAGGAATTCATCACAATCTGTATATGTGTGCCCTTGGTGATCAGGAATGCACCTCTCTCAGGTTCCTGCAGAGGGAAGTGTGGTCCTAACTGGGAGAGGAAGACTGTCAGAAGGAATAGACACCCTTCGGGGTGGGAGGGCAGGTGCAGCCCTAAACACACACCCCTTCACACAGCCAGAGAGAAACACTGACTCCAGAGGAGTTATAGAGACACTTTGTGACACTTGTGACTTGACTCATGTCACTGACATGAGACCCCGGGGTTCCATTTCATTATTTTACAATTACTGATGTTAACGACTAATGCCAACCCACCACCCCTAAGACGTCCTTTTCCAGAGCCTGTGACTGTGTTCCCTTCCCCAGCAAAAGGGACTGCATGTGATGAGATGCAGTTAATCCTCTGAGGCAGAGGGATTGCCCTGGATCATCCAGATGAGCTTGCTATAACTGCAAGTGTCCTTCTAGAAGGGGGCAGGAGGGGTCAGACACAGAGAGAAGTCGGTGATGTGACACTGGAAGGAGGGATTGGAGTAGCTGAGCCAGGAAC
>NW_026741536.1:0-2535 GCF_022355385.1 Mustela nigripes
CTCCCTTCATGAAGGGGCCGTCATGAACAGAAAATCCAAGCTGAGCCAACGTCTGATCATCGCTCTGACTTCAGATGCATGAGATATTGCTTCAGATCTTCAGGAGGTACATGCCGTGCCCTCGCCCTGAATCCCAAGTCTAGCATGTGTTCTCAGACTTCTGTCCTCACACTCCTGGCCCCGAAGCCCACACGTTTGGCAATTCCGGACCATCATTGCAGAACTCTGCCTGCCCTCGAGAAAAAAATATTGCCTAAGGAACTGCCCGGGCACATTAAATGAAAATAAACCTACACGGCACTCGAATGTACCCAAATTATATAGTCTAACCTGGGAAGTAATGCACTGTCTGACACACCCTGTGCCAGGACATCCTGAGCAACACCCAGACAGCTGACCGCACCCTGAGCCTTTAAGAACCGCCGTGGCCTTAGGTCATCATCTCTTCCCTACCTCAGTTTTCAGGCTTCAGAACCTAGACCTTATCTCCAATCACTGCCCAGGGGTGACTGTGATGCAGAAATCAGAACTCCTGGTTACCCAAGGCAAGAAAGCTTGTGGTTGGCATGTTGTCCAACGTTCAGTGTAGGGGAAACCAGCATTCACCCTGACATCACGCCCATTCTTTAGTGCGACGAGGGCATAAACACGCATTGTGACCCTCAGCTTGAGTCCTGTGCTCTAGTACGTCCTCTCTGTGGCTAGACCATTAGATGCAGTAATGGCTTGACATGTCCCTAGGCCCCAAATTTAAACCAGATTTCTGGTTGTCCAATCGCCCCACCCCAGGGCTCTACTCTGGAATCCCTCATTTGGTGGAGTTTGAAAAACATAAAAAAAAAAAAATCAACAACAACAAAAAAAACGGACTTATTCCATCCCACAGAGTGGCCCCAAACTCCTTGGACGGGGCCAAACACCCAGAGAGTAAGACTCGGCCATTTCCCATGAAGTCATCCGGAAATTTCACTACCGTGAGTGACACAATATCTAGAGACAAAAACGTTAGCAAGAGCCTCGCACTCGCCCATTTTACATATCCCAAGGTGTTCTCCTCATGGTCTGTAGATCAGTCTTGCCATACCTATGACCTGAAACATAAGCCGAGTTTGTGTTTTCAGAGAACTGTCCCAACAGCTATGGCCTACACGCCCTACAGGCTCAGGCCCCTGAGGCCAAACCTGAAGACTGTGCTTGCCCTCTCCAAGGAAATTGTATGTGCCCATTCCAATGGCCACAACCCTACAAAGAGGATAAACCTCCAAAATTCCTGAGGCCATCCCAATAGTTGTGGATTACCAGGACAAACAGGGGCAATCTGAGCCCATCTGAGCATCTACCTGCACTGAGACCAATAGACTGATATCCCCAGAGGTAATAAGGAACCAACAGGCCCCTAGGCACCTATTGAATCCATTGCTTTGGTTTCGAGGCAACTCTCCTCAGAGGCCTGGATTTCAATAACAGCATATGGCTGTTTCTTGACTCACCCATCAGAACAAATCTCATCAACACAATGGAAACTTGCAAAATGGAGCTGTGTGAAAGCCTCTCTTTAGGAGAACCCTTCAGGGCCCCAGTGCCACCGCTTCATTCCAAGGTCTCCATAGACACAAAATCATATTAGGTCACATCCACGGGAGAGTCCATTTCAACTCAGCTTCCTCGGTTGCTCCCCCAGATCCAGCAGATCTGACCTGGCTTGTTGCTTGGAGACAATTGGAATGCGAGGTGGGCTACCCAGCCATCCATCCTTAGAACCCTGCTCAGAATCGTTGTCCTGGAGCCAACCAACAGGTCTCAATTGTCCTGCAGACGAATCTTTGCAGTTGGGACCTTCTCACAACTCCCATCGTCGGAAAACCCCCATGGACTCGTAATCCCCGCCCTTCAAGAAGGGGCACTCAGGGACAGAATGTCCAATCTGCGCGATCGTCTGATCCTCACCCTGACTTCAGATGCCCGAGATCTAGATTCAGGACTGTAGAATGTGCCTGCCATATCCTCACCAAGAAACCTAGGCCTAGATTGGGTTGTCAGACTTCCGTCCTCAGACTTCTGGCCCAGAAGCCCTCCAATTTGGCAATTTAGAACTACAATGCAGCACTCTGCCTGCCCTCCAGTAGAAAAACATTGCCCTCTGGGCTACCCAGAAACCCCAAATGAGGATCAACCTGCACGCCATTCGCCTGTACCCCAAATATATAGGCTGACCTGGGCACTAATGCCCTTTCTGAGACAGCCTGAGCCTGGACCTCCTGGGCCCACCCAGACAGCTAGCCGCACACTGAGCACATCGGACCTGCCATGGCCTTAGGTCGTCATCTCTTCACAACCTCGGTTTTCAGGCTTCAGAACCTAGACCTTATCCCCAATCACGGCCCGGGTTTGAAAATGATGCAGAAATAAGAACTCTTTCCCCATGGCAAGAAACCTTGTGGTTCGCATGTTGTCCAAGGATCAGTGTTGTTGAAACCAGTGTGGCCCATGAGGCCCCGCCCATGCTTGCGGGCCACATTGGTCACAAACACACAA
>NW_026741536.1:2635-3550 GCF_022355385.1 Mustela nigripes
CTCTTTCCCCATGGCAAGAAACCTTGTGGTTCGCATGTTGTCCAAGGATCAGTGTTGTTGAAACCAGTGTGGCCCATGAGGCCCCGCCCATGCTTGCGGGCCACATTGGTCACAAACACACATTGTGACCCTCAGCCTGAGCCCAGTCCTCAGGTAAGGCCTCTCAGTGGCTGGATGGAGAGACAGCATATTGGGCTTCCCATGACCCTAGGGCTCAATTTTTTACCGTAGTTCGGGTTGTCCCTTCACTCTTCCCCAGGTCTCTGCTATGGAATTCCTCTTTTGGTGGTACACCTGAGGTAACAAACCTGAAGGGAGTCTCCCATCCCACATATTGATGAAAAACAATTGGGATCGGGCCAAATCCACATAGAGCAAGATACGTCCATAGCCCATGTGGCCTCCCCAACATTACACGGCCATCGCTGATACAAAATCCAGAATCAAAAGACTGAGCATGCGCCTCAGACTCGCTCATTATTCAAATCCTGAAGAGTTCTTCTGATAAGAACCTACACGGCACTTAATGCATCCAAAATATATAGTCTAACCTGAGCACTAATGCACTGTTTGACAACCTGAGCAAGGACCTCGTGACCAACACCCAGACAGCTGACCGCACACAGAGCACATCAGACCCGCCATGACCTTAGATCATCAACTCTTCCCTACCTCAGTTTTCAGGCTTCAGAATCTAGACCTTATCTCCAATCACTGCCCAGGGGTGATTGTGATGCAGAAATCAGAAATCTTCCTTACCCATGGCAAGAAACCTTGTGGTTGGCATGTTTTCCAATGTTCAGGGTAGGAGAAACCAGCATTCACCCTGAGGCCCGCCCATTCTTGAGTGCGACGAGGGCATAAACACGCATTGTGACCCTCAGCGTGAGTCCTGTCCTCTAGTACGTCCTCTCA
>NW_026741536.1:3650-5097 GCF_022355385.1 Mustela nigripes
TGTGCTCAGTGTGCGGTCAGCTGTCTGGGTGTTGGTCACGAGGGCATAAACACGCATTGTGACCCTCAGCGTGAGTCCTGTCCTCTAGTACGTCCTCTCAGTGGCTGGACCATTAGATGTCATAATGGGCTTGACATGTCCCTAGGCCCCAATTTTTAAACAGATTTCTGGTTGTCCAGTAACAACTCCCCAGGGCTCTACTCTGGAATCCCTCATTTGGTGGGACACCTGAGGTAGAAAACAAAACAAAACAAATCAAAAACAACAAAAAAACCGGACTTCTTCCATCCCACAGTGTGACCCCAAACTCCTTCGATGGGGACAAAGCCCAAGAGAGTAAGACTCGTCCATTTCCCATGAAGTCACCCGGAAATTTCACTTCCATGAGTGACACAATATCTAGAGACAAAAATGTGAGCAAGAGCCTCACACTCGCCCATTTTTCATATCCCAAAGTGTTCTCCTCATGGTCTGTAGATCAGTCCTGCCATATCTATGACCTGAAACATAAGCCGAGTTTGTGTTTTCAGACAACTGTCCCAGCAGCTCTGGCCTACACAACCTACAGGCTCAGGCCCCAGAGGCCAAACCTGAAGACTGTGCTTGCCCTCTCCAAGGGAATTGTATGTGCCCATTCCAATGGCCACAACCCTACTAAGAGGATAAACCTCCAAAATTCCTGAGGCCATCCCAATAGATGTGGCCTCCAGGACAAACATGGGCAATCTGAGCCCATCTGAGAACCTACCTGCACTTAGACCCGTAGACTGATATCCCCAGATGTAATAAGGAACGATCAGTCCCCTAGGCACCTATAGGATCCATTGCTTTTGTTTCCAGGCATCTCTCCTCAGAGGCCTGTATTTCAATAACAGCATATAGCTGTTTCTTGACTCACCATCAGAACAAATCTCATCTACACATGGGAAACGTGCACGATGGAGCTGTGTGAAAGCCTCTCTTTAGGAGAACCCTTCATAGTCCCAGTGTCACCGCTTAATTGCAAGGTCTCCAGAGACACAATATCATATTAGGTCACAACCACGGGAGAGTCCATTTCAACTCAGCCTCCTCGGTTGCTCCCCCAGATCCAGCAGATATGACCTCTCTTGTTGCTTGGAGACAATTGGAATGCGAGGTGGGCTACCCACCTATCCATCCTTAGAACCCTGCTCGGAATCGTTGTACTGGAGCCAACCAACAGGTCTCAGTAGTCCTGCAGAAGAATCTTTGCAGTTGGGATCTTATCACAACTCCCAACGTGGGAAAAACCCCATGGCCTCGTGATCCACCCCCCTCCTTCAAGAAGGGGCCATCAGGGACAGAATGTCCAACCTGAGCGATCGTCTGATCCTCGCCCTGACTTCGGATGCATGAGATCTCGATTCAGGTCTGTAGATTGTGCCTGCCATATCCTCACCCAGAAACCTAGGCCTAGCTTGGTTTC
>NW_026741537.1:0-5096 GCF_022355385.1 Mustela nigripes
ATAAACATTCAGGTGCACGTGCCCCTTCAGATCACTACATTTGTATCTTTAGGGTAAATACCCAGTAGTAAAATTGCTGGGTCATAGGGCAGTTCTATTTTCAACATTTTGAGGAACCTCCATGCTGTTTTCCAGAGTGGTTGCACCAGCTTGCATTCCCACCAACAGTGTAAGAGGGTTCCCCTTTCTCCGCATCCTCGCCAGCATCTGTTATTTCCTGACTTGTTATTTTAGTCATTCTGACTGGTGTGAGGTGATATCTCATTGTGGTTTTGATTTGTATTTCCCTGATGCCGAGTGATGTGGAGCACTTTCTCATGTGTCTGTTGGCCACACAATTTGCCCTTACCTGAGCCTACCAGCTGGAAGAAAGTAAAAGCAAATATTTCTACTGACAGATGTGCTTTTGGGGTAATCCAACAATTGGGAATGTTTTGGAAATAAAGAGATTTGAAAAAAACTGAAGAGAAAAGTGATGACAAATTGAACTTTTAGTTGTTTTTCTATTTTTAGTAATTTGCTATTTAGTTGTTTTGCTATTACCTAAGGACATAGCTTTAATAAAAATAAAAGGCCATGTGAAGTATAAACACCCAGAATTTCATGGTAATGCTTCAGAGGAACAGGAAGCTAAACAAGCAGCATTAACCAATATAATTGCTCCTGTAATCACACAGAGGAGGGAGAGGCTATTTATTAACAGTCAGAGACAAGTCCCTGATTTAGAGGGAAAAAAAAGGGAAAAGTTAAGATGCTTATTTCATAAAGATAGTACTTGCCATTTTCAAGATGAAAGCACCAAATAATTAAAAATGGAATTTAGTAAACTGCTTCATGAATTGACCTATAATAGCAAAGATAAACTGGCAACAATATTAAACAATCATTGATAGGACAATGTCAGCGGTACTGCCAAGAGTGACCCAAAATATATCCAAACCTGTCAACAACTTAATCTTGGTAAAACTGCAAAAGTGGGACATGAATAGAAACTAAAGCCTTAAGAGACTTTTAAACACTTCCAAAAGGACTTCATACACATGTTTTCTACAATAGGCTATGAATATGCTATGGATATTTTTTTGCTCATTCTCAGAGGAAGTTGAAGTTTTTCCTTACTGGAGAACCATTGCCCTGTAAATGTCCCTTCTCTCGCAACAAAGCTGCTTGTTTTCTTTTTTCCAACCTAAAGAATGCCCATTTATTTTTCTAACAACAGATATTAATTTTGCTCGTAATGCTATTAGGGGACTTATCTTTTTATCTTTTACCCAGAGGTGTCAATAGCCTTTTCATCCACAGTCTTTAGGAAAATAAAAAAATAGGGGGAACTGATGGAGTTCTCAAACTAAAATTGAAAACACTCTGAGAAACCCTTGAACTATCATGTCCCAAATTATCACCATTAGCTAAAATACATATAGGATCTCCTTATAAAATAATAACAGACCACCTCATGCATTTGATATTACAAACAGATATCATTAATCACTTCAAGGGACTCATGTGATACCTCCAGCTTTATCATTAGCAAGTATGGAGCTCTATTTCCAAAACTCACACATAAGCAGCCTCTACATAATATGCAACTTTGAAATTTAATATTGAAAAAGACACCAGAAAAGAGTTGCCCTTGAGATTTGATAAAAAGTACTCTATCAGATGCATTAACAACTGCAACAAAACTAAGATATAGATTCTTACATTCATGTTTGCCAGTTCAAAATAGCTATGTCTTTTCCTCCTGACTACTTAATATCCATTCTAACTAGAAATCATAAACAGGATTCTCATAAATTCCCCAGAATCTATTGACTTCAAAGATGGACAACTTCTGTCTAACCCAATGGAACAATATTAGATTTTTGATTCTTCAACACTTTTCCTGTCTTTTTGCTTTATTACTAATTTGTCCTGTTGTTCCACTTTTATAACACTTAAAACACTAAGATGATCTTTCTCACCTTCACCTTATTATTTCTGACCTTTACACTTGCCTATTATTTAATAGATAGTAAAGCTATCTTACACTTTTTCTCCAGCTGGTAGCTACTGCTTTAAATCTAACAGGTTGCTGAACCTTTTGCACCTCATCTGATATGGCTGATGAAAATTTAATAGTCTTTCCTCTAAATATTTCAAAAGATAATTTCCCTTCAACAAGCTCCTCTGATCCTTAAGTTTCTTTGACATCATTATTCCTAACCTTCAGTGACATAAAAATTGAACTTTGACCTCACATCAACAAAATACTGAGGTCACTATAATCCTATCAGCAAGGCCTGGAAAACAAAAAAAATGGGCTCATATGACTTGTGGTTTGGATTTAGCCATTCTGACAGGTGTAAAGTGATTTTTCATTGTGCTTTTAATTTACATTTTCCTGATTGATTAGTGATGTTTGATATCTTTTCTTTTTTTATTGTGTTACTACTGTGTATCTACCCACTGAAAATACCAGTTGGGAAGGATATCTGCACCCCTATGTTTATTATAGCATTATTTACAATAGTCAAGCCATATATTACAATAGTCAAGCCAATCCAGGTGAAATAAGTCAGTCAGAGAAAGACAAATGCCAGCTAATTTCACTCATATGTGGAACTTAAGAAATAAGGAAGTGAATAAACAAAGAAAAAAGAGAAAAACAAACAATAGAACAGACTCAGAGAGAAGTGTCAGTGCTTGCCAGAGGGGAGGTAGGTGGAGAAGAGGTAAAATAGACAAAGGGTATCAAGAGTACATTTATCCTTTTTTAAGATGTTAAGTTGAATTTCAGTTAGTTGGCATAGGAAGAGTACACTTACTTTGATGAGCACTTACTGGAGCAATGATAGTTTTAGATATCTGGAAATCTCTAACAATTATAACTAATACACAGTTGACAGTTATAAGCCTTATGTCCATGTGAAATATAGTATCCTAGTGGATCTCAGTTTATATTAAGACCAGAAGTATTATTTTCTATAATAGAAGTGAGTGAATTTTGTGTCCCTTGGCAGATTTTTTAGTGGAATCAAACCATTTCTGTAAAGCGAGCTGAAGTACCTCTGAAGATAAACAAATGGTCATAACCAGAATAGTACCCAATATATGACACTATTTTTTCTTTTTTAAAGTTAAAATACAATTAATCTACAGTATTATATGAATTTCAGGTGTGAAATATGATTCAACAATTTTATGTATTACTCGGTAAGTGATGTTTCTTTTGATATGTTCACCAGAATTCTCCCAAATTAAAACAATCACAGGTTTTTCTAGAAAACTTCCAGGGGGATTATTGATTTCTTCCCCATGTGAGTTATAATTTCCACACTGGAAATAATACGACAACAAAATCTGGTTCAAAACGTGTCCAACTTTACCAAAAGTCATTAGATGATAGTATTTCTCCTCTACAGGCCAACAAATTCTAAATCCATTAATTGTAATTATCATGGACAGTGGTATAGCCTTGATTTCCTCTTAGCTAGCCAAGGGAAAGTTTTTGTTATAGTAAATACTTCTCATTGCATCTATATAAATACTAAAGACAAATAGAACATTCTGTGAAATTAAAAGTACCTGGCTCTCTGAAACAGATCCTGATGAATTCTGGGATATATTTTTAATTGCATGGGTTTCATAATCTAAGTCCCTATCTTCAAGATCTATTAGAAGGACTAATAGTTATACTGTTTCTGACAATCAACTTAGTTATTGTTGGCTGATATATTCTGTTTGGAGTCTTACATGTTGTCAAGCATCCATAGTCATGTCTGATGGTTCAAAAATTTACCCTATAACTGCAATTCCCTATTGCAGTGAGAAATTAACCTTGGTTCAATTACAGCTGGCACTCAATGGACATTCTTCTGATATTAATGAAGAAAATACTGATAGAGTGAAAAAAATCTAGATATCATGGATTAATGTCCTGCAACATCAGTTGTCCTGCAATATGTCTTTGGCCATAAGGAGAGAACAGAGAATGAAAATAAACAGACCCTGACCTCCAAAACCAATCTGGCATTCACAATTACACTTCAGACCCAGGCCATTTTGTCCCATTATTGAACATAAACAATCTCAAGGAACATAACCTCAGATTATGTTACACTAAGACTACAATGAAATAAAACAAAAAGGGTCACTTAATAATTTTCTCTAGCATGTACTGCATGGAGCACTGGGTGTGGTACATAAACAATGAATCTTGGAACATGGAAAAAAGAATACTACATTTTTTAAAAAGTGACTAACCACCAAAAACTTTTTTTGTCCAAGCACAGATTAAAACAACAATGCCATCGTGTCTCCACTTTCTAACTGCATCTGATCTCTTTTATTTACTTGTTTATTTTTATTTTTATTTTTATTGACATATAATATATTATTCGTTTTAGGGGTACAGGTCTGTGATTCATCATTTTTACAAAACTTACAGCTCTCACCATAGCACAAACTCTCCCCAATGTCCATCACCCAGCCGCCCTATCCCTGGCACCCCCTTCCACTCCAGCAACACTCAGATTGTTTCCTGAGATTAAGAGTCTCTTATGGTTTGTCTGCCTCTCTTCATCTTGTTTCATTTGTCCCTCCCTTCCCCTATAATCCTCTGTCTTGTTTCTCAAATTCCTATCAATTAGATCACATGATAAATGTCTTTCTCTGATTGACTTATTCTGCTCAGCATAATATCCTCTAGTTCCATCCATGTCATTGCAAATGGCAAGATTTCATTTCCTTTGATGGCTGCATAGTATTCCATTGTATATATGTACACCACATCTTCTTTATCCACTTATCTGTTGATGGACATCTAGGTTCTTTCCATAGTTTGGCTATTGTGGACATTGCCATTATAAACATTTTGGTGCACATGCCCCTTCAGATCACTACATTTGTATCTTTAAAATAAATACCCAGTAGTGTAAATGCTGGGTCATAGGGTAGCTCTATTTTCAACTTTTTGAGGAAACTCCATGCTGTTTTCCAGAGTGGTTGCACCAACTTGCATTCTCACCAACAGTGTAGGAGGGTTCCCCTTTCTTCACATCCTCACCAGCATCTGTCATTTCCTGACTTGTTAATTTTAGCCATTCTGACTGGTT
>NW_026741538.1:0-5096 GCF_022355385.1 Mustela nigripes
CGGCGCGGGGACCCTGTCCCAGAGCTACCAGTATGAGGTGTGTCTGAGGGGAGGATCTGGGACCAATGAGTTCAAGTTCCTCAAACCCATTTTCCCCAACTTCGTGGGTGAAGGGGCTGATAGGGGCACGGAGGAAAACTCTCACTTGAGAAATCATTTTGGGTTCAGTTAGGCATCTGACTTTAAGAGGAGATAAATGGTAATATTAACTAATGCATTATTAGTTCCTAACTGGTTCATTCACATAAAGAGCTACATTTTCATACATTAACAATTATTGTATTTACAGTTATTTCAGCTTGTTGAAGTATTTTACATTCTGAATCTCCAGGTGTTTGTTGTTTTTGCTGTAGTAGTTTTTAGCCAAGTCACATTTTGCATGTTCATACAATAGTGGAGAAATGGTGTTTCTCAGTTTAGGGGGTCAGGAAATATTTTCAGATTCCTGATGTTTGAGCTTGTTCACTGATAGCTTCTTAGGACCACAAGAATTGTATTTTTTTATTATCAGCATAATTTCCTGTAACTGGTGGCTTTCAGTTTTTAAAATACTTCTCATTTATACAACAATTTTTGTTACCTTGGAAATGGTTGGATTTCTCTAATGTTGTTTTGAGAACACTATAATCTTTCCTCAAAGGAACTAGTATTTTATGTGGATGTTTTCTAAGTTGAGTATTTTCTTTAAAAATTAGTATCTTTGAGGGGCGCCTGCGAGGCTCAGTCGGTTAAGCCTCTGCCTTCGGGTCAGGTCATGATCTCAGGGTCCTAGGATTGAGCCCCACATCAGGCTCTCTTCTCAGTGGGGAGCCTGCTTCCCCCTCTCTGCCTGCCTCTTTGCCTACTTGTGATCTCTCTGTGTCAAATAAATAAAATAAAATCTTAAAAAAATAAAGTTTCATTTCAGGAGTGCTCAAAAATTAAAAAAAAGAATTCAATCCCTGTTAAATAGAAAAAGTAGAAAAGATATTAGTAGACTGGTGATTACTTTTTCATAACAAATGGCTTGGGTATGTAAATTACGATTCTCATTCTTTTAATATATATATATATATATAATATAGTCACATGATTCAAATACATTCAATGTGAACAGAAAACAAAGTATTTTTTTTTCTTTTTCAAATTTTTATTTAAAGTCTAGTTAGTTGGGGAGCCTGGGTGGCTCAGTGGGTTAAGCCTTTGCCTTCAGTTCAGGTCATGATCTCAGACCCTACATTAGGCTCTTTGCTCAGTGGGAAGCCTGCTTCCTCCTCTATCTCTGCCTGCTGCTCTGCCTACATGTGATCTCTCTCTGTGTCAAATAAATAAATACAATCTTAAAAAAATTAAGTCTAGTTAATTAACATACAATATTGTTTTTTGAAGAATTTAGTGATTCATCACTTACATATAACACCCAGTGCTCATCATAACAAGTGCCATCCTTAATGCCCATCTCCCATTTAACCTATCCCTCACCCACCTCCTCTATCATGACGAGACTTTTATGGTTTGTTTCCCTCTCTTTTCCCTCTCTCATATGTTCATCTGTTTTGTTTCTTAAATTCCATATATGAGAGAAATCATATGGTATTTGTCTTTTTCTGACTTATTTCACTTAGAATAATACACTCTAGCTCCATCCACATCGTTGCAAATGGCAAGAATTCATTCTTTTTGATGACTGAGTAATAGTCCACTCTAAATATAGCCTACATCTTCTTTATCCATTCATCAGCTGATGCACATTTGGGCTCATTCCATAGTTTGCCTATTGATGATACAAACACTGCAGGCATGTACCTCTTCAAAACTATATTTTTGTATGCTTTGGGTAAATGCCAGTAGTGCAGTGGTGGACCCAAGGGTAGTTCTATTTTTAACTTTTTGAGGAAACTCCATACTGGAAAACATGGGAAATTAACATCAGTATTTCAGCACTCAAATAATTTTTAAGTCAATATCCTTAAAATATTTCTATGAATGCATACAAGAATAAGTTAATAAGTGAAAATGATTTCATAAAATGAATCTGTAATAAATTGGTAGATTCATAGTTAAAACTGTCATGTTTTACTTGAATGTAGTAAAGCAAAATTATATGAAACTATAGATCTTGCTTAAGCTTAGATAAATAATTCCTATAAGGTAAAAAAAAAAAAAACAAGAATTGATGCATATTAAGATATTAGCATCAGTTAACTGCTTGCTTAAAAATGAGCAAAGAGGGGCCCCTGGGTGACCCAGTGGATTAAGCCTCTGCCTTCAGCTCCAGTCATGATCTCAGGGTCCTGGGATTGAGCTCTGGAATTGAGTCCCCCATCGCATTGGGCTCTCTGCTCACTGGGGAGCCTGCTTCCCCCACTCTCTCTGCCTACTTGTAATCTCTCTCTCTCTGTCAAATAAATAAAAATCTTTTTTAAAAATGAGGAAAGAAACATTCTTAGACATCCTCCATCCTCTCTTCACCTCACTTTATGCTTTTTGTTATATATAATACTTTATCAATGTTTATAGTATTTACAGTGTATTTTAAAGGATAATCCTCATAATTGTTTAGACCTTTTATTTTTGTAAAGTTTTTATTAATTTGAGAGAGAGACAGCACAAGCAGGGGGAGCGGCAGAGGAAGAGGGAAGGAGAAGCAGGCTCCTCACTGAGCAGGGAGCCCTACAGGGTGCTCCATCCCAAGATCCCAGGATCATGACCCTAGCTGTAGGCAGACACTTACCGGACTGAGCCCCTAGACCTTTTACATTTTAAAGTCAGTGTACCTTTTCAGTCTGTTTATGCAAGTGTTTAAGTATGTCATTTATTTAATTATGTATGGTAAACATAATTGGTTTTTAAATCTGAAGTTTTAAAAGCTGAAGTTTGTGTGGGTTTGTTTCTGCTGTATTATTCTCGTGCATGTTATCTTTGTTTCTTTGTGTGACTCATATGGTTGACTGCCCTTGAACTTTTATTTGTAGGATGTCCTCAAAGCCTAGGTTGCTTGTTTCATTCTTCATAATGTATTTTCATTGGTTTCAGCTAGGACCCTTGAATTGCTATAAATTAGTAGGGAACCACTGCAAACTAAGGTTGATGTTTCTCACAACTCAACATATGCATATCGAAAATGTAAACACACATGAGGACCAATCTGTAGCTACAGTTTCTCAGACATCTTTTCTTTTTCTTTTGCTCTACTTGACATCAGGGGGGCTTCTATATATTTTCCTGGAGTTGGGGAGAGAGAGCATCTTTATGTTTCTTAATATATACTGTATAAACATTTATAAATGTGTGTATATGTGTGTGTGTGTGGGTGGGTGGGTGGGTGTAGCCCTGGGGTATCCCTTAAAATGGAGAGGATCTTTGTATAATATGCAGCAGTGAAATATTCAGAGGGAAAAACCAATGTAAACTACTAACATTACCTTGACCATTTGAGGGAAAAGATGTAATAAAACAGCAAAGACCCTTGGGGGTAAGAAAAAAAAAAAATCACTCCTGTTGCAATTCCTTTAACCGGCCATCTTTTTGTTCTATTCTTGAAAACGTGAATAACACCCACAAAACGCAAGGTGGCACTGCTGGCTAAAAAGAGGGGGGAAACACCCGCACAAAGAACGTTACAAATTACAATGTTCAGAGGAAAAGCTGGCCAGACGAGAAAAGTAGAGGAAAGGAGACGCTGGTGATGGGGTTAGGAAAAAGTGGGACTCCTCCCCACCACCATTGCTATTATCCAGCTCATTTCTAAGGATTCGGTTTCTGCCATTTCTGAGAGCTGCTTGAGGCCGAGTGAACGTGGTTTTGAAAGATTGCTTAAACAAAGAATGGAGGCCAGAGTGGTGCACGCATTGCAGAAAAGGCAAGTGTTACTTCTTTGTGTGTTTCTGGGAGTGTCTTGGGCTGGCGCAGAACCTCTTCGGTATTTTGTGGCAGAGGAAACGGAGAGAGGGACCTTTCTGGCCAACCTAGCAATTGATCTGGGGTTAGGGGCAGGGGAACTGTCAGCTCGGGGATCTAGAATTGTTTCAGATGAGACCACAGGATTTTTACTCCTCAATCCGCTTACTGGTGACTTACTTCTAAATGAGAAATTAGACCGGGAGGAACTGTGTGGCCCCACAGAGCCATGTGTGTTGCCTTTCCAGTTGTTACTTGAAAAGCCTTTTCAGATTTTCCGTGCTGAACTATGGGTCAGAGACATCAACGATCATTCTCCAGTATTTCTAGATAGAGAGATTACCTTGAACATATTAGAAAGTACCACTCCAGGGGCAACATTTCTCCTAGAAAGTGCACAGGATTCAGATGTTGGAATCAACAACCTGAGAAACTACACCATCAGCTCCAATGTTTATTTCCATATTAATGTCCATGATGATGGGGAAGGGAATGTTTATTCCGAATTGGTACTGGATAAAGTGCTGGATCGTGAAGAGGTTCCTGAGCTGCGTTTAACCCTCACCGCCTTGGATGGCGGCTCTCCGCCCAGATCCGGAACCACCCTCATACACATCCTGGTTTTGGACATAAATGACAACATCCCTGAATTTGTAGAGTCGCTTTACAAGGTCCAGGTGCCTGAGAACAGCCCTGTTGGTTCCCTGATTGTCACTGTGTCAGCTAGAGATTTAGATACTGGAAGTAATGGAGAAATCGTCTATGCATTTTTTTATGCTACTGAAAGGACTCTCAAAACGTTTCGAATCAATTCAACATCTGGCAATCTTCATCTTAAAGCCGAATTGAACTATGAGGCAATACAAACTTATACATTAACTATTCAGGCCAAAGATGGTGGAGGGCTTTCTGGAAAATGTACTGTAGTGGTCCATGTAACAGATATAAACGATAATCCACCAGAACTGCTCATGTCATCACTTACTAGCCCAATCGCAGAAAACTCACCAGAGACAGTAGTCGCTGTTTTTAGGATTAGAGACAGAGATTCAGGGAACAATGCAAAGATGGTGTGCTCCATCCAAGACCATCTCCCCTTTGTCCTGAAGCCATCAGTAGAGAATTTCTACACCTTGGTAACAGAGAGACCCCTCGACAGAGAGAGTCAGGCCGAGTACAACATCACCATCACCGTCACCGACCTGGGGACCCCCAGG
>NW_026741539.1:0-4440 GCF_022355385.1 Mustela nigripes
ATCCATTCAACCTATATCTGGAGTTCTTGGGAAATGGCTTTAATTGATTGTATTTTGTTTTTTGTTTTCCTAGTGTATAGATAGCTATAATTCCCTTTTGCTGGAGTATTGTGCAATTTCTTGAGAAAATTAAGGTTTAAATTATATAATGTGGTAACTATAGAAAGTAGATCCTCCCCCTGGGTTTTGAAAGGTAGCCTAAACATCAAGTCCAGATCTCCAGAGACTACATTTCACTCTGTTTCCCCCCTACATACACATACTTGCACACTTCATCTGACTGTATTTTAATTATTAAACTGGGTAGTGGAAAGCATATGTCTATTTACTTATTTTCTGCTGTTTAATTTTGATGTTATTTTCTAATTATACAATGATTCTCTTTTAGCTGCTACTCCATGGAGTGTGCATCAAGAATGCAACAAAATTATATGGGCTTTCTTACCACAAATGTTGTTTTTCATTTGACAAATGAAATGTGAAATTTTCACAAATGTAGGCTTTCATTTGACTTGAGCTCCCCAATGCACTCAAATCAAGAAAGATTATTAAATACATAGAAAAATGGGGATTCAAATTGTGTCATGCTTTCTGCCTACGCATAATAGGCATGTGATGTAAAACGGATATCGAGACAAAATATTTAGCTTGGTTTTTAATCGTTGCACCTAAACACTGTCAGACTGCAGCCAAATCAATCATTATGTTCTTATTTGTAAACTGGGAATAATATCAGCTCTACTTAATACTTTAATATTAATGCATTTTTACATCAAATGTTACATATTTCTACATAAACATTATAAAATGCATTTTATTGAGATAAAATGTGTATATTTTCTCGTGTACCTACCTAGTTACTATATAATAGATAGGGTCATAAATTACTTTCGCAAGGTTACACTCTCTTAAATTCTATATCTGAAAGTCAACCTTTTCTTTTTTTGTTTTTTTTTCCACATGAAACTATGCAAATTTATTACACAGATGTTCTTAGCTCTATTCACAATGCCACAAACTGGAAAACTACCTATATACACAAGTATATGCATACATAAGCACATATGTATATATATACATGTATACACAATGGAATAATGTTTTTTTTAAATTTATTTCTTATTTATTATCAGCATAACAATATTCATTATTTTTGCACCACACGCAGTGCTCCATGCAATCCATGCGCTCTCTAAAACCCACCACCTGGTGCCCCCAACCTCCCACCCTCCCCACCCCTTCAAACCCCTCAGATTGTTTTTCAAAGTCTATAGGCTCTCATGGTTCAACTCCCTTCCAATTTCCCCCAACTCCCTTCTCCTCTCTATCTCCCCATGTCCTGCATGCTATTTGTTATGCTCCACAAATAAGTGAAACCATATGATAATTGACTCTCTCTGCTTGACTTATTTCACTCAGCATAATCTCTTCCAGTCCCTTCCATGTTGCTACAAAAGTTGGGTATTCGTCCTTTCTGATGGAGGCATAATACTCCATAGTGTATATGGACCACATCTTCCTTATCCATTTGCCCATTGAAGGGCATCTTGGTTCTTTCCACAGTTTGGAGACCGTGGTCATTGCTGCTATAAACATTGGGGTACAGATGGCCCTTCTTTTCACTCCATCTGTACCTTTAGGGTAAATACCCAGGAGTGCAATGGCCGGGTCATAGGGAAGTTCTATTTTTAATGTCTTGAGGAATCTCCACACTGTTCTCCAAAGAGGCTGCACCAACTTGCATTCCCACCAACAGTGGAAGAGGGTTCCCCTTTCTTCACATCTCCTCCAACACATGTTGTTTCCTGTCTTGCTAATTTTGGCCATTCTAACTGGTGTAAGGTGATAACTCAATGTGGTTTTAATTTGAATCTCCATGAGGGCTAGTGATGATGAACATTTTTTCATGTGTCTGATGGCCATTTATATGTCTTCATTGGACATGTGTCTGCTTTACACCCAAAACGAAATACACACAACCAAAACCACACATCAACCACCTGCAAATACAAAAAAAGCCATCCTCAACAAGTTGGAAAGAGGACCTCAAGGAGAGCCCTCCACTCCCTCCCACACCTTAAGCAACAAAAGTCCTTCCACCAAAGCTAACCCAGATCTTCAAGTGCCTGGAGGAGGTGCCTTCCCTCACATCACACATGTTGCCTATCAAGGCTTCAGCTCAGCTTCT
This sequence comes from Mustela nigripes, assembly GCF_022355385.1. Classification (NCBI taxonomy): domain Eukaryota; kingdom Metazoa; phylum Chordata; class Mammalia; order Carnivora; family Mustelidae; genus Mustela; species Mustela nigripes. The sequence continues at coordinate 2,189 of NW_026741539.1, forward strand.
GAAGGTGCAGATGCTCTAACTCCTAAAACCTTTCTCTGCAGCAGGTTCCCTGGTCTTTCTGGCCTTCTGAGGAGTGAGGAGTGGGGGAAAGGGAAGGGAAGAGACAGGGGGATCCCGTTATAAAGGAGGAGAAACAGCAAACTCAGGCACTGGTGAGCCCTCGCAATTTCCCAGGCATCCAGTGCTTCAAACTTGGTTCAGAGACCGACCACCCACCCACCCATTCCAGGGACCGAAACAGGGGCCAGGAGTGCACGGGGCGCCCCCATGCGCACCTCACAACCTCTGGGCCCAGACCATGCTGCCTCCCACGGCAGCGGAGATGGCAGAGGCCTGAGAGAGGCCAAGGCAGGCATAGGGAGCTGCAGACTTGTGGACTGCAGCCTGGGGCTGGGGGGGTGGGGTGAGGCAGGGGAGACACTGGCCAGATTTGGAGGGAGCCTGTAGAGGCAGCCAGAGGCCTGTGGCGGGGAATGGGCCAGCTCCTTCCTTCTGCCCTCCCAGGCTGGTTCCCTCCCTTCCTCCCTACCTGGGTAAATCTCCCTTTGCCTGGGAGGAATGGCCATGGCGGTGGCAGCGGCGGAGGGCCACTGAGGAGGAGCTGCCAGGGCTGCTGCACTCAGAGCCGCCAGCCTCCAGCGGGAGCGATGGCGTCCACTGCTGCCGCAGCCTCCCCCAACCCGGAGGATCTCCATTTTAGCAACGCGGGCCTCCCTCTGCCCTGGATAGCCACGGAAACTTGTCATCGCCAGCTCCCTCTAGCCCCCAGCCCTCCCTCCCCTTTCACCCTCTCAGCTAAGAGCAGGTACCTGGTCGGGCTCTCTTTATCGCACAAGGACAAGGGTGGGCTCTACCCCCGCACGCCCCCCTCCCAGAGCCCAAAGTGGCGCCACTGGAAGGAAAATGCCTTCCACGAAGTCCTCCCAAACCCGGCCCCCCTCCCTTCTCGGCGCCAGTCCTCAGCCGTACCTCTGCCCTTCCTCAGTTGCTGGCCCTCGAGCTCCCGCTGCGGCCGCTTGCATGGCCCTCGCCGCCCCCATCTGCGTTGATGCTATCTGCGCCGCCGCCGCCGATTGAGCCTTGGATGCCCAAGCGGTCGACGCTTGTGCAGCCCAGCTGTCTGCGCCAGTGCTGCTTGCACCGCTAACACCGTCTTCTGTGTCGCCCCCCTTCCGCCGCCAACACTGCCCTCGCCGCCGCCGATGCCGCTTGTTCCGTCGAAGCCACCACCGTCTGCACCGCCGCTTGCGCCGCCGAAGCCGCTGTCTGCACCGTCGCTGCTACCGCCGCCGCTGAAGCCGCTGCTGTCTGCACCGTCGCCATTGTGCGTCGAGGCCGCTTGCACCGTTGACGCCGTCGTCGGAGCCGTTGCTGGTTCCGCCGGTGAAATCGTCTGCGCCGCCACCTACACCGCTTGTGCCGCCGCTGAAGCCGCCGCCACTGCCATCCCCGCCGACGCCAACGCTTATGCCGCTGCCGCCACCGCTTGAGCCCCGGACGCCTTCGGAGCCGAAGCCGCTTGTGCAGCTGAAGTCATCTGCCCCTCTGCCCCTTGGCGACCTCGAGGCCACTGTCTGTGGCGCCACTGCTTCCGCCGCGGAGGCCGCCTGCGCCTCTGACGCTGCCGCTTCCGCCGCCGCCGCCATCTGCGCCGCCAGCGGCGTCAGCCCCCATAGCGGCGAGGGCGCAGCCGGGGCATCGGCGGCCTAAGTGGCGTCTGAGGTGGTGCAGAGAGCGTTGGCCAGAGAAGAGGCGGCGGCGTCGCCAAACAGGCGGGGACGGCGTTGGCGTCGGGGGCGCATGCGGCCTGGGCTGTACAAGCGGCGTCGGGATTCAAGTGGCGGCGGCGGCGCAGGCGGTGCAGACGGTAGCGGCGGCTGCGGCAGAGTCGGCGGCGGAATCGGTAACAGCGGCGGTGCAGACAGCGGCGTTGGCGGCGGGGCCAACGGCGGTGGCTTGGTGGCGGCGGCATTGGCGGCGGCGGAAGCAGCGGCGGCGCAGACGACTGCGTCGGCGGTTCAGGCGGCCTCGGGGCAGACAGCGACGGCGGTGCAGGAGGCGGCGGCTTCGGCGGCGGCGGCAGAGTCGGTGGCGGCGGCGGTAGCAGCGGCGGTGCAGACAGCGGGGTCGACGGTGCAAGCGGGGCGGTGCAGAGGGTGGTGGCTTCCGCGGCACAGGCGGCATCGGCGGCGGCGCAGGCGGTGTCGGCGGCGGAAGCGGCGGAGGTGCAAGCAGCGTGGGCGCAGACAGCG
>NW_026741539.1:4540-5095 GCF_022355385.1 Mustela nigripes
GGCGGCGGCGGAAGCAGCGGCGGCGCAGACGACTGCGTCGGCGGTTCAGGCGGCCTCGGGGCAGACAGCGGCGGCGGTGCACAAGGCGGCGGCTTCGGCGGCGGTGGCAGAGTCGGCGGCGGCGGCGGTAGCAGCGGCGGTGCAGACAGCGGGGTCGACGGTGCAAGCGGGGCGGTGCAGAGGGTGGTGGCTTCCGCGGCACAGGCGGCATCGGCGGCGGCGCAGGCGGTGTCGGCGGCGGAAGCGGCGGAGGTGCAAGCAGCGTGGGCGCAGACAGCGTCCGCTACACAAGTGGCAACGGCTTAGGCGTCGAGGGCTCAAGAGGCGACGGCGGCGGCAGCATAAGCGGAGTTGGCGGCGGTAGCCGTGGTGGTGCGGCCAGGGGGGGTTGGCAGCGCATGTGGCGGCGGAGCAGATGGAGGTGGCTTCCGCGGCGGCCGCACAAAGGGCGGTGGCGGCGGCGCAGGCGGTGTTGGCGGCGGCACAGACGACGGAGGGGCGGTGCAAGCGGCACTGGCGCAGACAGCTGGGCTGCACAAGCGGCAACCGCTTGGG
>NW_026741540.1:0-5089 GCF_022355385.1 Mustela nigripes
TTTGTTCTCTGGAGGTTTTTATATTTGTTCACTTTTGTTTTTCTCTCGCCTTGACTGCTTTTGATGGTGTTTGTAGGTTTAGAGGAAAGCAAACTGCACCCTGATCTCCCTCTCAGAGACAAGCCTCAGTCAGGCTGCAGAGCCCATATAAATCCCCCCTTGTTCGCTGGCAGAGCAGATTCCTAGTCCTGGTCCCTGGGGAATCAGGATTTTTTGCTTGTACCCAAAACCACAGCAGCAGTGGCGGCTGTCTGGGCAGCTCCAGACTGCCAGAGAAGTTCGAAGCAGTGATCACAAACTGAGATTTTCCCACTGGCCCAGGCTGTGAGTGCCTGGTCTTTCTGGTCCGAGAGCACCTGGCTTGCGTTTGTGTGCACCTTTCTCTGGGGAGGGCCGGGGCACGACTTGGACTCTGATGGCATGGCAGGGCACTTGCGTGGGGACTGCAAAAAGGCTGTGCTTCTGTTGGCTGGGGAGGCTTCCAGCCCCTCACAGGCGCTATGCACTCTCAGGTGCGATGGTGGTTCAGGGATGGAGACCTGGTTTCTCTGCTGCACTCTCTCTGGCTCTGTGCCAGGGGTGGCTGTCCTGGGTCTGGGGACTTAAGCCCCGACCCTAACACCCTGATTCCCACAATTTCCCCCCTGGTGATCCTTTGCTCTTTTTGAGTGCTTTCTACCAGACTCCCGAGTTAATGCTGGTTCCCAGGCATAGGGCACTCTTGTATTGGGATATTACTTTCCAAAGGGTCGCCTCTGGTGGCTCCCTCCCCCTTTTGTTTATCTTCGGATATCAGTCCGACTTTCCCACTCCACTTTACCTGCCCACTGGCGTCTTCTGCTCCAGTAGACATTCAGACGTGTGTAATTCTGATCTCAGGCTGATTTCGTGGGTGATTGGAGATCTTTGGAAGGCAATCAGCTCACTTTAGGGTGCAGGTTGAATGGGTGCCTCCTCCTACTTCCCAGCAGTCTTGTCTCCTCAAAGGGGAATCTTCTTTCACTGTTGGTTGAAATGCAAGTTGGTGCAGCCACTTTGGAAAACAGTGTGGAGGTTCCTTAAAAAATTGAAAATAGAGCTACCGTATGACCTGGCAATTGCACTACCCCTAAGACATAGATGTAGTGAAAAGAAGGGCCATCTGTACTGCAATGTTTGTAGCAGCAATAACCATGAAAAAGTCAAGATGCCCTTCAACAGAGGAATGGATATGGAAGATGTGGTCCATATGTACAATGGAATATTACTCAACAATTAGAAATTAATACCCAACTTTTGCATCAACATGATGGGGCTGGAGGAGATTGTGCTGAGTGAAATAAGTCAAGCAGAGAAAGTCAATTATATGGTTTCACTTACTTGTGGAATGTAAAGAATAACACGGAGGAGATTAGGAGAAAGAAGGGAAAAGTGAAAGGAGAATTTGGAGGGGGTAATGAGCCATGAGATACTGTGGACTTTGTGAAACAAACAAACTGAGGGTTTTAGCAGCGGGGAAAGATGGGTGAGTCTGTTGTTGGGTATTAAGGAGGAGGGCATGTATTGCATGCAGCACTGAGTGTTATACACTAACAATGAATCTTGGAACACTACATCAAAAACTGCAATTGTACTACTGGGTATTTACCCCAAAGATACAGATCTAGTGAAAAGAAGGGCCATCTGTACCCCGATGTTCATAGCAGCAATGGCCACAGTTGCCAAGCTCTGGAAAGAATCAAGATGCCCTTCAACGGATGAATGGATAAAGGAGATGGGTCCATATACACTATGGAGTATTATGCCTCCATCAGAAAGGACGAATACCCAAATTTTGTATCAACATGGATGGGACTGGAAGAGATTATGCTGAGTGAAATAAGCCAAGCAGAGAGAGTCAATTATATGGTTTCACTTATTTGTGGAGCATAAGGAATAACACGGAGAACATGGGGAGATTGAGAGTAGAAGGGAGTTGGGGGAAATTGGAGGGGAATATGAACCATGAGAGACTGTGGACTCTGAGGAACTGAGGGTTTTGGAGAGGAGGAGAGTGGGAGGTTGGGTGAGTCTGGTGGTGGATATTATGGAGGGCATGTATTGCATGGAGCACTGGGTGTGGCGCATAAACAATGAATTCTGGAACACTGGAAAGAAAAAAATAAAAAAAAACTAATGATGTATTGTATAGTGACTAACATTACATAAATAAAGAAACTGAGCCATTATGAAAGTTTATTGACAAAAAGGAAATTAGGTATGCATAAAGACTCCACATTCACTTGACTTATATGGTAGTTATCTTTAATATTCATATGTCAAGAATGGACTCACTTATTTACTATTATGTTAAAATATTTGTGTAATCTGCACTTTAGATTATGTGTCATGTAACTGAATGCAACGAAGATGCCCCTTCTCTAGTGAACTTCAACTTGTACTTCTTTTTTCAGCAATGATTGCAGTCTTCTACACATGGCATGATATTTTGTGCTTCATGCCTCTGTTCATGCTATTTCTTTAGTCTAAAATGTCCTTTTCCTTGTTTCTTCCCCTGGCTAATTTTTTCCCTGTTAAGTATAATTGTGTATGGGTGGTTTGGAATGGACATAATTTTTTTTTTTAGCTAAATGGACAATGACTGAGGCAGGTAAAGTATGTAGTTGATAGGACAGGAATAGTATTTGTCAGTCTGAAACAGGTTACTAAAGTGCCTAAAATTCCAAGGCAGGTTCATAAGTACTCAGGTGATCCAAGAAGCCATAGATACATAGCAATTCAGGAAGGGATTAGTATGAGGAAGTGAACTGTTGAAATTGTACTCAGTTTCCAAGATACTTTTCACCTCAATGAATTTTGCTTATCATTGAATCTGATTTGCTTGTTTGTCGGTAAGAATTTCATTCCTTTTTGATTAATTTTCACACCTAAATGGATCTGTCTCAGGAGTAGTACTTTACTGTGCATTAATAAAGGTTACTGGTTATTGACTGAATGGTATGGTACTTTTTACCAGGTAGACACACATCTTTGGATTTCAGTCAAAGTACTTATTTTTAATCATTCTGAAAGTAAAAAAAACATATTATGCTTCTTAGTTATTTCAATTATCACTACTTTTTTTCAATCTTTAGCTAAAGAAAGCAGCATATTTTGCCATCTCCCTTATTCACATTTGGAGCTATGATTTTTGTCCTGATGCCAATTGTCTGTCATTATAGGCATAAATTGATAGATAAATTGTGGTCATAGTGTTTGATAATAGGTAAAATTCTAGATAATAGATAATAGAAAAATTCTATTTAAGTTTTTTAGAGATGTTAGATTTCACTCCTTTCTAGTATGTTTCCAGAGAAAAGAAAAGAAAGGATATTACATTTAGTTATGATTCATAAATTTCAGTATTTAAGTGTTTTAGGGCTTTGTGAGAGTGGAAGGTGTAGTGGAAAAAGGGAGCCAGGCTGCATAAGCACACACATAACAAGTAATTAATTGGCTGCAGACATGAGGGAACCTACAGAGAACATTAGAAAATACTGTTGTACATCAAATGTATTAACACTAATATTTTGAAGAGCTGGAAGGCTGAATGTTTGATAATGAAGCAAGTCATTTTAATTTGATTTAAGCTTCAGCTTGTAATTGAATTTATAAGAACATGGGAAAATTAAGAAGCAGCTTCTGGTAATTCAAAAACAATATTTTGGCTCAGAGTCCAATATTCTCTCTAAATTTAGGAAATCTAACTCTGGATAAAGATGGAGCAAAGAAAAATCATGCTGTCATACCAATGGCAGCAGATCTATGCCTCTGATTGTAAATAGATGCAGATTATCATTGCCAGAAAAGTTACTATTTCTTTAGACATAATCATATCTTACAGTGACTAACAAGTCAGCTCTAATTACAGATAGTTGGTTGAATCAGCTACATGACTTTTTCCTTTGTGAAAATCCAAGAATCATGTAGAATAATATTTCAAAGACCTTCAATGTGGAGCAGACTGCTGAGGTCAGAGATGAATCTTTTTTGTTAATGGAACCCTAAAGAACTTGGTAAGAACCTTTTTTTTAAAAAAAAAAATAATGGGACTTCATGTATTTTTACTAGGTCTGGAGAAGACTTACAGGTTCAAGCTTGCTGCTTCCTACAAGAAATGTAAAAGATTATTAGTTTTCTTTTCCTGAAAAGGGTGCCCTGAGCACCCAGAACCTCATTCTATAAGCTAACCTGTCACTGTTTTGCATCCTCAGATGAAATGCTTTATCACCTTACTCCATCATTCAGTAGAGCAATGGAAAGCAAAACAGAATATTCTGTAGTGGAAGGCATGAATTATATTCTGGAGAAGAGGGGGGCCTAAAGATGAAATATAGTTTTTCTTCTCTCTGCAAAGGTGATAGATTGCTTTTGCTTCTTTTTTCTTATAAAAGAACATATTCACTTGTCTTTACCCAGTTCCCAAATCACACCAAGCTGAAAATTTATTTTCAAAAACTGGTGGGCCAGATTTTCTCAAGGAAAAAAGTCAGCTCAACAGTCATCTACTTCAAGTTTTCCTTTATCTTTATCTCATTTGATTTCTCCTTTTATTTGCATCTATAGCATCTTATATACAATCTGAATGCATTATCAGGTTTATTTTTATTCTTTTCTTTTACATGTGTTTATTGTAGATCTCATTTTAAATAATAAACTTGTGTAGAACAAGTGTTCTCTTTATTCTACGTTTTGGGTCTTCTATAGTGTCCTGAAAACTGCCATGTATACTACAGGTGCTTAATAGAAATGATTAGTATAACATGTCCATAAATGTCCTTGGATAGCCTCTATATTGGCAAAAAGCACATTTCAAGATTATTTAGTGTCAAATAAAAGATGTGGAAGTCCTTTTTGTTATTTTTCCTTGGTAGAAACATTATATAGGAGCTCTGTGACTTGTGCACTTTGGTATTATTTATTGTGTAAATCACAGGTTGGAATTGGTAGATTGATACATGGAACTCCTTTTATAAAAAGAACTCCTTTTTATAAAAACTTCTTTTATAAAAATAACCTTTTTATAAGAACACCTTATATTTAAAAAAAAGCTCCTTTTATAAAGAAACTC
>NW_026741541.1:0-5087 GCF_022355385.1 Mustela nigripes
TGGACATTGCTGCTATAAACATTCGGGTGCACGTGCCCCTTTGGATCACTACGTTAGATTGCCAAATTTCTGTAGCGAGATCAGCTGCTAGCCTTATGTTTTGTTTTGTTTTGTTTTGTTTTTTGCCTTGTAAGTTATGAACTTCTGTCTTGCTCCTTTTAGGATTCTTTTTCTATCTCTGTATTTTGCAAATTTAACTAGAATACATCTTGGTGATGGCCTGCTTTTGTTGATTTTGATGGGAGTTCTGGTGCTTCCTGAATTTAGATGCCTCTTTTCTTCCTCAGATTAGGGAATTTTTCAGCTATTATTTCCTCAAATAAAACTTCTGTCCACTTTTCTTTCTTCTCCTTCTTCTGAGGCTCCTATGATAGGAATTACATTTGATTGATTTGATGAATTCCCTAAGTCTACTCTCATGATGCATCATTCCTCTTTCTTTTGTTCAGCTTTATTATTTTCATAACTCTATCTTCTATATCACTTATGTGTTTCTCTATTTTTTCCATCCCTCTGTCATCATGTCTATTTGGTTTCAAATCTCAGTTTGTACAATTTTCATTTTGTCCTGACTTTTTTAATCTCTTTTATCTCTTCAGTAAGAGTCTTCCTAATGTCTTCTATGCTTTTCTCAAGCCTAGTGCATACCACTACTGTTGTTCCTTTAAATTCTGGATCAGACATATTACTTATATCTGTTTTGATTAGATTCCTGGCTGTGACTGTTCTATCTTTTGGGATGAGTTCCTCTGTCTTGGCATTTTGTCTAGGTCTCTGTCTTATTCTCTATGTTAGGAAAGCCCGTTATATGTTTCCTGCTCTTGAGAGTAATTGCTTTATGAAGAAGATATCATATAATGTCTAGGGCCTGGCATGTCGTGGAGTGTCTGTGGTGTGTGCTATATGCACTCTGCTGCTATGTTTTGGTGCTCTATCCTTCAGGTCAGTTGTCTTCCGAGGTTCTTCTTGCCTGCAGTGGGGATTGTCTAGACTTTGGCCAGTATATGATGAGTTTTAACTTGGTGTGATCTGCCCTGCTTGTTAAATGAGATTTGATGCTATTTCTACTAAAACTGAAACTTCAGAACTCTATGGTTATTAGACTGGTGATTTGGAGAAGGGACCTGCTGCATCAGTCCTTAGGCATACTTGCCTAAGGAAAGCAGTACCAGCAGAGCTCCATGCAAGCAGATTTGGCAGCCAGTGTTGGCACTGTGCTGTTTATTGAAATTGCTTTATGCTGAGAGGTAGAGTAGGAAAATGGTACCAATCAGCTCCTTTGCCCCAGGAGAGGAAAATCCATCCCTATTCTTCTCAGGGAAGCCTTCCCAGAAGAGCAAATAGTTTCCCCTCTTGTGGCCTAAGCATTTCTCAGATTGCTGTTTTCACACTGTCTTTCTCCAGGTTTTTTGTCTGCCTGGAGCAGCTCAGTGTACTTTGGGTTCTATCCCAGCCAAGCTTGCTGACATTTAAATTTCCAAGCTTTAAGGAAATGGTGTGGTAGTGGCCTACAGACTTATTCTGGTGGAGGCTGAGGCCATGTTGGGACTAATGCTGGTTTGACCCAGATGGAGAGTCATACCAGAGCACAGAGCCATGGGTTTTGATGCAAACAAAGTCATAGAGCCAGTTTCTGGGTTACCTTCCCTCATCAGGAATCTCTGTTATGCTGAGGAGTGGTGGAGGAAAATGGCACCAACTGTCTCCTTTGTTTCTGAGAGACATCTCTGTGAATGTCACCTCACATACGGAAGACTGAACATCTCTCTTTGTGAACCTTAGGTGTTCCTCAGATTGTGCTGTCTGCCCTGTGGTTGCTTGCCTGCCTTGCTCCAAGATTAGGGCAGAACCCTCAGGGCTCTGTCCCAGTCAGGCCCTTGGACCTTTAAAATTCCATTCTTTGGGCCCCACTGGTTGGAAAATCTAATAAACTCAGCCCCTTTCATTTTCCTAGCCAATGGCTTTGGGGAAGTGGTCTCCTCATGTGTATCCCGGTGCACTCTACTCTTCTTGCCTTTTTCTATGACAAGAGCTTCCTCCCCTCAAGCACACCCATGATACATTTTTTTCCCCCAAAGCACCTCTCGGCACTTCCTACCCTCTTTGATGTGGCCTCTTCTCTCCCTCTACTTGTGAAGTTCGTTCTATCAGTCCTCAGGTCGATATCTTGGGTGTTCAGAATGATTCGGTATTTATCTAGCCATGTTCAAGGGATGAGGCAAGTCTAGTGTCCTCCTACTATGCTGCCATCTTAGCTTCCCAACCTAGATATACATTTTATTTTATCAGATCTAATGTGGTCTAAATCCAGATTGAAGAATGAAAAACATGGGAACTGTCTTGCCTTTTATTTTTTTTTCATTTATTTTCTTTCCTTTTTTAAAAATTTTATTTTATTTTTTCAGTGTTCCCAGATTCATTGTTTATGCACCACACACAGTGCTCTTTGCAATATGTGCCTCCTTACCCATCCCTTCACCTCTCCTTTCTAAAACTCTCCATTTGTTTCTCAGAGTTTATCATCTCTCATGGTTCAGCTCCCCCTTCAATTTCCCCCAATTCACTTTTCCTTTAATTTTTCTAATGCCCTCCATGTTATTCCTTATGTTCCACAAGTAAGTGAAACCATATGATAATTGAATTTCTCTGCTTGACTTATTCCACTCAGCATAATCTCCAATCCCATCCACGTTGATTTAAAAAAAAAAAAAAAAAAAGTTGGGTATTCATCCTTTCTAATGGCTAAGTAATATTCCATTGTATATATGGACTCTTTTTTTTTTTTTTTTTTATCCTTTCCTCTGTTGAAGGGCATCTTGGCTTTTCCCAATTTGGTGATTGTGGACATTGTTGCTATGAACATCAGGCTACATATGGCCCTTCTTTTCATTACATCTGTGTCTTTGGCATAAATACCCAGTAGTATAATTGCAGAGTCATAGGGTAGCTCTTTTTTTTTTTTTAATTTTTTGAGGAATCACCACACAGTTTTCCAAAGTGGCTATACCAACTTGCATTCCCACCAACAGTGTAAGAGGGTTCCCCTTTCTCCACAGGCTCTCCAACATTTGTTTTTTCCTGTCTTGTTAATCTTTGCCATTCTAACTGGTGTAAGGTGGTATCTCAATGTGCTGGTTTTTTTTTTTTTTAGATTTTATTTATTTATTTGACAGAGAGAGATCACAAGTAGGCAGAGAGGCAGGCAGAGAGAGAGGAGGAAGCAGGCTCCCTGCTGAGCAGAGAGCCCAATGCGGGACGTGATCCCAGGACCCTGAGATCATGACCTGAGCCAAAGGCAGCAGCTTAACCCACTGAGCCACCCAGGTGCCCCTCAATGTGCTTTTGATTTGAATTTCCCTGATGGCCAAAGATTATGAACATTTTCTCATGTGTCTGTTAGCCATTAGTATGTCTTCTTTGGAGAAGTGTCTGTTCATGTCTTCTGCCCATTTTTTGATGTGATTATGTGTTTTTTTGAGTGTTGAGTTTGAAGAGTTCTTTACAGATCTTGGATATCAGCCCTTTGTCTGTTGTGTCATTTGCAAATATCTTCTCCCATTCCATGGGTTGCCTCTTTGTTTTATTGACTATTTCCTTTGCTGTTGAGAGGCTTTTGATTTTGATAAAGTCCCAAAAGTTCATTTTTGCTTTTGTTTCTTTTGGCTTTGGAGATTCATGTCTTAAAATAAGTTGCTGTGGTCAATGTCAAAGAGGTAAAGTTCTTTAAAACCTCCCCCAAATTCCTTATAATAGAGTCTCCCTCACCTTCCCCCACATTATGCAAAGGAATATTGTGCTTCTAATAAAAGGAAAAGAGTATATATAACAAATAAAACCTTTAGTGGAAGGGTGCCTGGGTGGTTCATTCGGTTATGTGTCTGCATTTTGCTCAGGTTGTAATCCTCAGATCCTGAGATTCAACCTCCAGTGGGGAGACTGCTTCTACTTCTCCCTCTGTCCCTCCTTGCCATTCATGTTCTCTCTATCTCTCCCATAAATAAATAAAATCTTAAAAAAAAAAAGAAAAACTTTAATGGAAGTCTAACGTTTAAAATATACAAAAGTATAACTGTTGTGGTTGAAACAAGCTGGAGAGAAAGGTAAGAACAAATATCACCTGCTCTTCATCTCATACATGTCTTAAGAGTATTTCTTCAGAAACCTAAGATGTGAGAAGTGCGATTTTATTTTTTATAACTTTTATTTTAATTCCACTTAGAAAACAAAGGGTGATTCACCATCAAACATACAGCATACCTCAAACATTCATCAAACATACAACACCCAGTGTTCATTACAACAAATGCCCTCCAAAATAACCATCATCCATTTAACCCTTTCCCCACCCACCTCCCGCCAAGTATCCTTCAGTTTGTTCTCTATAGTTAAGTGTCTGTATTATAGTCCCCCCCCCAATATTTATCTGTCCTGTTGGTCCAACTCCACATTTGAGTGACAGCATACTGTACTTGTCTTTCTCTGACTTATTTCACTTCACATAATACTCTCTAGCCCCATCTATGCCCCTGAAAACTGCAAGAGTGCATTCTATTTTATGGCTGAGTAATATTCCATTGTCTGTTTACACAATTTATTTCTTCTTAATTTTTTTTGTTTTGTTTTGACAATTAACTTTATTGCTCCCTTAATACTGGCATGCTAAAGGATCAGTATCTTCTAACTGATGCATTAGACAGTCTTCACATGTTGCTTTTGTGTGCTAGAATACTTGCCTAGTGATTTAACTCCCTTCTTAAATTTAAATTCAATTAACATATAAGTGTATTATTAATTTCAGAGGTGTATTTCAGTGATTCATCAGTCTTGTGTAATACCCAGTGCTCATTAAATTATGTGCTTTCCTTAATGTCCATCAACTAGTTACCCCATCCTCCCATAATCTCCCTTCCAGCAACGCTGCTTGTTTCCTGTTATTAAGCCTCTTATGGTTTGTCTCCATCTCTGATTTCGTCTTGTTTTATGTTTCCCTCTTTTCCTTATGATCCTTTTTTTTGTTCCTCAAATTTCACATATAAGTGAAATAATATGATAATTTTCTTTCTCTGATTGATTTCACCTAGCATAAT
>NW_026741542.1:0-2407 GCF_022355385.1 Mustela nigripes
TTTTTTTTTTTTTTTTTTTGGAGAGGCTGAGTTGCAGGAGGTGAATGACAAGCATACAAACTTAAAATACAAACGTGGCCACAGTTCATTTAATGATACGGAAACGTAAAGTACTTCCCTAATTTAGCATATTAGATTCAGTTCAATGAAAAGGGCATAAATTAAATAACTAAAATATTTTCATTTAGTGACAAAGAATAATGTGATCTTTTTCACCCCCACAGAGATAGCTATGAACTATATAATAGGATACATACAAAGAACTGACAGATCATTTACTTTTAGTAGTCCTAATGAAGCTGAGAAGATTACTGAAATTAATCCTTCAATTTCACTTCTATCACTGGGATACTGTCCCATTTTAAAACTGGAAGCCTTTTATCCTGATCATGGTGGGTAGCTTTATACTTACCGGACAGAAAGAACACTCGCACTGGCAGGTGACTGGAAGAAAGCCCTCAAACGCTGAGACTGGCTTCATGACTTCTGTCAGCCTGAACTAGATGAAACCAATGCTCTATAAATGGGAAGCTGCTGATTGCTGGCAGCCTCACACGGTGCAGCCCATACTCCGGCTGCTCAGAGGCAGGATACACTGACTCCCTATATTTAACTGTATCCTCATAGGTCAAGAACACTGGGTAACCAAGTTCCGGACTTAAGGTACTACCCCGCTAACTCGCCCTTAAAAGCCCTTTATCTTTGAATATTCCCTCCCTCCCACCTTCCTAGCCTGGCGAACTCCTCCATGGTCTTCAAGACTTAGGTCACATCAATTCTGCGAAGACGCCTCCCCTCATGGACTTTCCCTGCGCACAGAGCTGTCTTCCAGCTCCTCCAGTGGGCACAGTCGCCTTGGTGGGGTCACGCTTTTTGGCAACTTCATTAACGTATAACTTAGGGAAATGGAAATTGACCTGAAAATGTTCTGATCCGTACCTTCTTCCTAGGCAAGTCCCTCACCCCTACTAAATTAGGATGATCCCTGAGCTATGGCATCACTGGAAGAGACCAGAGCGCATGCCTGATTCCTGCCATGCTGAGGGGCACCAAGCGGGAGCAACCTTTTCTAACAACCAGAAGAGCAGGAACTACGAGCATCTTCAAGGAAGAGCCCTGAGCTCTCTCGCACCCAGTCAAGAAACGAAGCCAGATTAGATGCTCTGTGTCTGCAGAATGAGGTGCATGGGGGCACAAACCTCATCCATGTACGGTTTCACCAGTACTTGACCGACTAACGCCTCTGCATCCCGTGTCTTGTCAATTGTAGCGTAAGTCCAAAGGCAGTGCCATATCATGTCCACATTGGAAGTCTGAAGCCCTTTTAGCAGCAGGCCTGCCAGGGACTGCTGCAGCATGGCTGTAATGTGGCCTATACGCTGCAAGAACAGAGAGACCAGGAAAGAAGGTCCAGGCACAACAGTATCTAAAAGCTCAAATATATGTGTATAATTTATATACATATGTGTTATATATATAAAGCGAGCCTCTAATTCTACCAGAATATATGTAAGATTAAAATCCCAACATTTCCTAGAGAATAACAATGAATCTCTTCTCCCCATGATTGCTTTCTTTCTTTCTTTCTTTTTTTTTTAAAGGTTTTTATTTATTTATTTGTCGAGAGAGAGCACAAGCACACAAGGAGGCACAGGCAGAAAGAGAAGCAGGCTTCCTGCCAAGCAAGGAGCCCAAGGTGGGACTCGACCCCAGGACCCTGGGATCATGACCTAAGCCAGAGGCAGTGGCTTAACTGACTGAGCCACTGAGGCATCACCTACCTATGATTTCTTTGAAAGTAAGTTGGCTTCATCAAAGTGAAGTTTAGACAATTACTGAACGACAAAAAATTATTTGCCTCTTAAGCTACAGAGTAAATCTGACAAACGTGCATTTAAACCCAGTCAAGGGCTTTGGATAAATGAACTCTGACTATATCATATGATGTGTCAAGTTACATGAAATTCAGAATTAATTTTACTTGCATAGTTTGGAGACTATGCTTGTGTCTTTACACAAAATCTATCTAGTGTGACATAATGGAAGCAGGGTCCCAAGCAGGAGACACTGAAAAAAAAAAAAAAATTCAAAGCTAGCTTCAAAATCCTGTAGAGTAGCAATTATCAGGGGGCAATGCTAGGTCAAACCAAAATCGTGCAGGAAATTCGCAAATAGCAAATTGAAAATCGAAACCAACACTTACTGGTCTTACTTTGTCCAAAAGAGCATGCTTTTGCTCTGAACAGTATGAAACTGTAACTGGTTAAATTCTGTGGCAATTCTCTCCAAAATCTCTCTAGTCCAGAGAGGGCTAGTAGAGACAATTAGAGAAGTGTAATTCCCAAAGTTAAAACCTGCCACCCCCCACCGCCCCCCATGCCTTACAGCGCTCAGGCACCTGCACCTG
>NW_026741542.1:2507-5084 GCF_022355385.1 Mustela nigripes
TTGAAAATCGAAACCAACACTTACTGGTCTTACTTTGTCCAAAAGAGCATGCTTTTGCTCTGAACAGTATGAAACTGTAACTGGTTAAATTCTGTGGCAATTCTCTCCAAAATCTCTCTAGTCCAGAGAGGGCTAGTAGAGACAATTAGAGAAGTGTAATTCCCAAAGTTAAAACCTGCCACCCCCACCGCCCCCCATGCTTTACAGCTCTCAGGCACCTGCACCTGCACGCCATCAATTTTCAGGACAAACTGTCTGTGCAGCAGGCCCCAGGTGCGAGGGGTGAGGAGCGGGAAGGTCGTAGAAGCCACCGACACAGCCTGGCCCAGGCCAAAGGGCCCAGGCAAGGGGATGGAGCTATTTTAGGTCAGTGTGGGTACAAGTGCATGTTTCCACCACGTTCCTCGGGCTCTCCCATTCGTACCCTTCTTCTCCCTTCTTCTCCCATTCTCTAACCCCCTCCTCTCTCTTGCCCTATCCTACCGTTCATACCCGAATCCCCCTCTTCTTCTCTGCCTGCCTCATTGTCCCTCCCAAGTACCTCCCCAGTACCAACTACTGCTGTCTCCTCAATCAGCTAAAACTGACCACCTAGCAGCAACCTGGGAAATCGCTCAGAGAAGCGGACTCCAAGTTTACATTTACCCAACGGCAGAAAGAGCAAGCTCGGTGCTCCGGGAGCTGGTGAGAAATCACTCACAGTGCATCTGCCATCAAGTGGACTGGATACACTTCCCTCTTGCCCCCCACATTAGAAAGCATCAACCCCATTCAAAAGGAAGCTGAACAGTGAAAGAAAAAAACAAAACAAAACACAACAAAGGCCCCAAAGCCCCTGCTGGGCTCTATGAGGCATCCCACATCTGAGGATGGGCAGTCAGGTAGTGAGGAAACACACTGTAAGGAAACCCAAAATGTCTGGAGACCTGCCATGATGTGCCCCGTCCCAGAGCATCAGAACTGGTGTTGAGGGAAGGCAAGCGCTCCACATGACCAACACCGAAGCCTAATCCCAACCTCTACTGACTGATCCCACGTGCATTTCCTATTTATCCTTATCTCGGCATTTCTGGGCCTGGCAGAGCATGATGGATTTACCGTGCGCTGACGCTGCTCTGGCTTTCCTGACTCCAGAGCTCAGAGCTGCTCTTCTGGAGAAAAAAGTCCTCCAAGGTAATTCTGAGCAAGAAAGTGCACAATGTCTGTTTATCGAGGACAGTGTTGCAAAGGGACAGGATTGTAGACACAGAGCTCACTGAGGTGTTTCTATCCGAGGAGCACAGCAGCAACAGCAAAGACGAGAAAAACACTGGAGGGCCAGCTCCCCAGGGGCCGAACGTGGACATGGCTGGAGTGGCTACAGGCGCTGCCAAGGGCCGCAGTGAAGCAGAGCCGCTGGAGACACACGGGCTGCAGAAGGGCCGCATACAGACTGTCTGCTAAGTGTGGACGAACGGGGGCAGAAGCATGAGTGCTACGGGCTAGACACACAAGCACAGTGGAGGCTGACAATTTAGTTGAATGCCTTGATGTGAAAGGGGGCAGAGACCTAGGACCAGAGAATCGCTTCCTTTGGGATGTGTCCGTTCTTAATCTCCATCATGAGACATGTGGAGCATATGGTCTCTCAAGTTCCTTCCAAATCTAAAACCTTAATTCCTAAAATTTAGAAACCTAACTCCGCCTGCAGCGGGAGGGACTGTTAGCCTCACACAACAGAGCACGCAGGGCACCAGGTGACCTTGACGCAGGCAGCCCAGCTGGTATGTGCAGGACCAGCCCGGGCTACTCCCACTGCACCACTGTGCGTCTCACTGTGCTGACAGGACCTCACTACTCATTTTCTGAGTCACTCATCTACCCTGGCTGATTGAAAATTCACACCAGGAAGGGAACAAGACAATCACAGTATAACAAAGAGAGCCATCATCTTTTTCCTATTTCATAAGCTTTTTCTTTCCTGTTTGTAAATGTCAACTGGATGTGTCCTATACTCTTTCATAATAATATAATGCTGGTGCAAAATACATCAATGGTAATACTCTGGGCATGTCTAGGAAAAGAAAATGAGATGGAGAAAAACCAAGATGAATGGTAGGTATGCCTTAAAGATCAACAGGACTTTGCTACTCCTCAGGGAAGGTGATTCCAAATATACTTTTCCACTGCAAGCATAATGACGTGTTGGAACTGTGGTCTATAACCAAAGGGTTTATAGGAACGTGTTATAGATTTCACCATTTCATGCTCTCCACTCTCCTGGAGCTACATTCTAGCCACAAACCTGGATTTTCTTCTTGTTCAGAAATGAATTCTAACTAAGCCGTCCCCGCCTAATTAGACTGGATGTGAAGTAATAATTTATGTACTACTTAGTTAAAAAAAAATGCTTACCTGCTTGCTTCTAGTGCAGAGGTTTCTTTAGAACTTTGTGAATTTAAGATTTTTTCAATCTTTTCAACTGATCAAATAACTTGTATAAGCCTCAACACACACATCTATAAAAATAAAAATTAAGCAAACAAAAAACGTCACCATCTTTACTCTTAATCATCTTTATTTCCCATGCTAAATGCA
>NW_026741543.1:0-5080 GCF_022355385.1 Mustela nigripes
AATCTATGAACTACATAAGGAATAGGACTTTTTCATATATATCTCTACCTACATAGCTAGCACCCAGTATGCACTGGTGCACTGCACAGAAATGGCATTTCATATTTGTGGAACCTAATTAAGTATCTGTTTAACCTTTAGTGACCCTGTTTGCTTAAGCCTTTACCAATCAGTTTGTAAAAATAATTTCACGGATATGCTTAGACTAATAAAATTATATCCCAGAGTGTTCTTTCAAACATATTAACAAGTGAAAAGAGGTGGCTGACATAATATTGTCTCCACTCTTTCTCAAAAAGACATTTTAAGAAATATTTCTCAAAATTAAAAGAAAAATAGACAAGATAGTGACTGGTTGGCCTGGCAGCATAGTTGAGTTAATCCAGTAAGTACCTCTTTAAGGAATTCTTTACAAAGCAGCATAACTAAACAAGAAAAAAATAACAAGTATTACAGCAGTTAGAAAATACTTATAAGGTCAAAATGACATACAATTTCTGTAGTTATAATGTTGCTATCACTCAGTAAGTGAATGAAGAAATTAGAGATAGTATGAGAAAGGAATCCATCAAAATCCTTGAAAAGAACACAGGAAGCAACCTCTTCGACCTCAGAGCAGCAACTTCTTCCCAGAAACATCAATAAAAGCAAGGGAAGCAAGGTCAAAAAATGAATGATTGCGACTTCATCAAGATCAAAAGCTTTTGCATGGGAAAGGAAATAGTCAACAAAACCAAAAGACAACTCACAGAATGGGAGAAGGTATTTGCAAATGACATATCAGATGAAAGGCTAGTATCTAAAATATATAAAGAACATATCAAATTCAACACCCAAGGAACAAAAAATCCAACCAAGGAATGGGCAGAGGACATAAACAGATATTTTTGCAAAGAAGACATCTAGATGGCCAACAGACACATGAAAAAGTGTTCCATATAACTCGGCATCAGGAAAATACAAATCAGAACCACAATGAGATACCACCTCATGCCAGTCAGATTCGTTAAAGTTAACAAGTTAGGAAATGACAGGTGCTGGCGAGGATGTGGAGAAAGGGCAACATTCTTAAATGGTTGGCGGGAATGCAAGCTGGTGCAACCACTCTGGAAAACAGCATGGCGGTTCCTCAAAATGTTGAAAATAGAACTACCCTACGACCCAGCAATCACACTATTGTGTATTTACTCTAAGGACACAAATATAGTGATCGAAAGGGGCATGGCATGTGCACCTGAATGTGTATAGCAGCAATGTCCACAGTAGCCAAACTGTGGAGAGAACTTAAATGTCCATCAACAGATGAATGGATAAAGGAGATGCGATATATATATATATATATATATATATATATATATATATATGAAAGCTATGCAGTCATATATGATGGAATGCTATGCAATCATCAAAAAAATGAAATATTGCCATTTCCAATGATGTGGATAGAACTAGAGGGTATCATTCACAATGAAATAAGTCAATCAGAGAAAGATAACTATCATATGATCTCCCTGATAAGAGAAAGGTGACAAGCAAGGTGTGTGTCATGGGGGGTTGGGAAGGAAAAAATGAAACAAGATGGGATGTGGAAGGAGCCAAACAATAAGAAACTCAATATCACAAAACAAACTGAGGGGATAGGGGGTATGGGGGTATGGAGAGGTTTATTGGGTTATGGACATTGGGGAATATGTGTGCTATGGTGATTGTTGTGAAGTGTGTAAATCTGGTGATTCACAGACCTGCACACCTGGGGCTAATAACACATTATACGTTAATAAAATTTAAAAAAGAAATTAGAAATACAGCACAATGTTTCCCACTTTCTAAAACTAACACAACAGAAAATGTTGCCAAGATACGGAGCTTTATCATCTCTAACACTTGTTCTCCTGGTTACTTTTGTTCTGTCTACCATACGTGACAATGTTTGTTACAATAGTTAAATCTAGTTTTCATTTTTGGTCCTGCGGCATGTTGCTGAGATGCACAAAAGCTAATGAGACAGTCTCTTTTGGCAAAATTCATCTATCAAGGTACAGACTAAGTTTATTTCAGAGGGCTTTTTGAAAGTCGAAATGGCATCAAGAATGCTAATTTTGTACCTAGAGTTTTCAGGCAAAAATATTTCTCACATACCTGGTAATTGTGATATGGAGTAGAGAACTCTCCTTTTCACTCATATGTACTATTTCCATACAATATGTCAAGCCACTATGCACCCACATCACCAGTGACATAGTTTTTTAGTCGCCCCGCCCGTACCTGGAGCTCTGCTCTGGAATCCCTTTCTTGGAGAGACACATGAGCCAGACAACAGGACTCCACCCTTCCCACAAAATGACCCCAAACTCTTGGGAGCTTGGACAAATCCCCAGAGAGGGAGACTCGTCCATAGTCCCTGAGGCCACCCCTACAATCCACAGCTATCCGGGACACAACATCCAGAGAAAAAAGCCTGAAGGAATGCCGCCCTCTCGCCATTCTTTCAAAACCGAGGAGATCCTTCTCGGTCTGTACATTGGGCCTGCCACTCATAAGCTGAGTTTGTGTTTTCAGAATTCTTTGCCCACAGCCTGGACCCACACAAACTCCAGGCTAGGGCGTCTGGAGCCACACCAAAAGATTGTGCCTGTCCTCTCCAAGGAAAGTGTGCCCAATCCATTGACCACAACCCTACAGGTTAGGGAAAAGCTCCAAGGCCCCTGAGGCCTTCCCGATAGTGTAGGACACCCTGGACTAAGAGGGGAACTTTGACACCAGCGGAGCAACTATCTGCACTTAGACTCTCAGACAGTGTCCCCAGAGACAGAAGATTGAAATGGACAGGCCCCTAGGCCCTAATCTGAACTTTAGCTTTGGTTTCCCTTTGTCCGTCCTCAGAGGACTGGTTTCATAGACCAGCATATGGGGCTTTTCTGAGGCACCAAACCAAACCACTCTCATCTCCACATGGGGAGCTTTCTTACTGGAGCTGTATCAAACCCTTCAGGTAGGAGACTTCTGCAGGGCCACTGAACAACCAGCACATTCCAAGGTCTCCATGGACACAAACCCACATTATGATGCATCCTCAAGAGAGGCCATTTCAACACAGCCCCCTGGGTAGCTTGCCCCAGAGCCAGCAGATCAAACATATCCTGTCGCTAATGGCCAATGGGAATGCGAGGCATGCTGTACAGGGATCCATCCTTCGAACCCTGTCCCAAGTCCTTCCATATGGTATGTCCTGGAGCCATCCAATAGGACTCGACTGTCCCGCCGAAGGAAACCTTGTTGTATGAGGTAACCTCCAAACTCAGCATGGGATAATTAGCTTGGTCTCATGAGGCCCCAGCTTCATGAAGGTGACATCATGGACACAAACTCCAGCCTCAGCCAACGTCTGATCCTCAGCCTGACCTCCGATGCAGGAGATTTCGACTCAGCCTCTGCGGAGTGGGCCTGCTCTGCCCTTGGCTCCAAACCTCACCCTAGCTTGTGTTTACAGACTTCCGTCCTCACACTCCTGGCCCACAAACCCTCCCTACTGGGAATCTGGGGCCACAATGAAGCACTCTGCCTGCCTGCCTAAAGAAAAAAATGTCTATGGTGCTGCCCAGAAACCCCAAATGAGGATCAAACTGCTTGGCCCTCGGCAACACCCCAATTGCCTAGGCTTAAACACTGATGATCTGTCGCACATAGCTTGAGCCCAGACCGTCCAACAGACACCGACACAGCTGTCTGCACAGCCAGCACATTGGACCCGCCACTGCATTAGGCCACCATCCATTCCCAACCTGGGTTTTCAGTCATCGAAACCTAGACCTTCTCTCCAATCCCTGCCCAGGGGGAACCTGATGCACAAGTCAGAACCCCTCCTTCGCCATGGCAAGAATCCTTGCTGCTGGCAGTGAGTCAAACCTTCAGTGTAGGTGAAAACTGCATGGCCCATGAGGCCACGCCCATGCTTGAGGGCCGCCTTGGGCACAAACACACATTGTGACCCTCAGAGTGACTACCTTATTCAAGTAACGCCTCTCAGTGACTGGACCAAGAGCCCGCATATGTGGCTTGCCATGCCCATAGGCACCCAGGCCTAACTAGATGGCCGGTATTCCAATTGTCAGTACCCACTGCTCTGCTCTGGAATCCCTCTACTGGGGGGGGACACCTGTGACAGAAAACAGTACTCTTCCCTTCCCACAGAATGACTCCAAACACTTGGGAACTGGGACAATCCCCAGAGAGGAAGGCTCTTCCTCGGTCCCTGAAGCAACCCATACACTGCACGGGCATTGTGGACACAACACCCAGAGACAAAAGCCTGAGCGACTGCCTCCCTCTTGCTCTCCTTTGATATCCAGAGTATCTCCCCACACGGACTGGAGATCAGGCCTGCCATAACCGTGTCCCCAAACCTGAGCCAAGTGCATTTTTTCAGACATCTGTTCCCACAGCCCTGGCAAACACAGCCTCTAGGCTGGGTCCTCTGGAGCCATACCACAGGACCGTGCCTGCTCTCTCCTGGGAAACTGTGCCCATTCCTTTGGCCACAAACCTCCAGAATATGAGAAACCTCAAGGCCCCCGAGGACATCCCTCTACTGTAAGCCTCCCTGGACACACAGGGGCATTCAGACACAAGCTGAGCAGCTACATCCATGAAGGCATGCGCACAGATGTCCACAGAGACAGAAGGTTGTGCCGGACAGGCCCTTAGGCCGCAATCTCAACTCTTGCTTTGGTTTCCAGGTGTCACTCCTCAGGGGCTTTGGTTCGAAGAACAGGATATGGGGCTTTCCTGAGGCACTGAACAGAACACCTCTCGTCTCCACATGGGAAGCTTCCTTGTTGGAGCCGTGTCAAACACCTCAGGTTGGAGAATCCTGCAGAGTCCCTGAGCCCCCTCCACATTCCAAGGTCTCCCAGGCCACCAACACACATTAGGACTCATCTTCAGGAGAGTCCATTTCAACTCACCCCTCTGGGTAGCTCACCCAAGAGACCCCAGATTGAGCCTGCCTTGTCCTGACTAAAGAGTGGGAATATGAGGTGGCGTTCCCAGGCATCCATGCTTAGACACCTGCTCTCGAGTC
>NW_026741544.1:0-5078 GCF_022355385.1 Mustela nigripes
TCCTCCTTGGTGCTCCTCCTGCCCCCATCTCTTTGTCTCTTAATTTCTTTTTCACCATCCTCTTACCCTCACATTCCTGGTCGGTTTGTCATGCTGGCCACAACAGAGGTAGGGCTGTATTGCTATATACATCTTTCTTAAATTACCACTTTTGCGTATCCCAAATGTTTGGGGCCATTGTATTTTTATTTTCGTTCATTTCCATGTTGTTGTTGTGTTTTTGTTTTTGTTTTTGTTTTTTTATTTCTTCTCTGGTTTCCTAGTTGACTCATGCATTGTTTAGTACCATGCTGGTTAACCTCCATGTGTGTAGTCTTTTCGAAGTTTTTCTTGTAGTTGACCTCAAGTTTCATAGTATGGTCAGAAAAGATGCATAGTATGATTTCAATTTTTTGTACTTGTTGAGACCTGTTTTGTGACCTACTATGAGGTCTATTCAGGAGGATGTCCCATGTGCACCTGAAAAGAATGTGTAGTTTTCTGTTTTAGGATGGAATGATATGAATATATCTGTTATATCCATCTGTTTTAGTTTGTCATTCAAAGTCACTATTTTCTTCTTGATTTTCTGTTTAGATAATCTATAAGGAGGTATTAATATTCCTTACTATATTGTATCATAAATGATTTCCTTTATGCTTATTATTAATTGTTTTATATATT
Source organism: Mustela nigripes (assembly GCF_022355385.1). Classification (NCBI taxonomy): domain Eukaryota; kingdom Metazoa; phylum Chordata; class Mammalia; order Carnivora; family Mustelidae; genus Mustela; species Mustela nigripes. Next base: position 664 of record NW_026741544.1, read on the forward strand.
TGGATGGTACCATATTGAGTGCATAAAGAGTTGAATTTGTTAGATCTTCTTTTTGGATTGCCCCGTTTATTACCATATAGTGCCCTTCTTCATCTATTGTTACAAATTTTGTCTTAAAGTCTAGTTTGTCTGATATAAGTATTGCTACTTCAACTTTCTTTTGATACCCATTTGTGTGATAAATGTTTCCACATTCCCTCACTTTTGATCTGCAGGTAACTTTTGGTCTAAAATGAGGCTCTTGTAGGAAGCATATAGATGGGTCTTTTTTATTATTATTATTCATCCTGACAAATTATGTCTTTTGATTAGTGTTTAAGCCATTTACATTCAGAGTAATTACTGATAGATATATGTTTATTGCCATTTTATTATTTGTTTTATAATGAGTTCTGGAGAGTTTCTCTCATCATTTCTTTTCTTTGTCACTTTTGATCTTTCCAAAGAGTCCTCTTTAATATTTCTTGAAGGGCTGGTTTAGTGGTCACTAACTCTTTCAGTTTTTGTTTGTTTTGAAAACTCTTTTTCTCTCTTTCTATTCTGAATGATAGCCTTGGTAGATAGAGTATTCTTGGCTTCAGTTTGTTCCCACTCAGCATGTTGAATATATCATGCCACTATCTTCTGGCTTGCCAAGTTTCTGTTGAGAAAGCTGCAACTAGCCCAATGTGTTTTCCCTTACAATTTAAGGACTACTTTTGTCTTGCTGCTTTTAAGATTTTTTATTTATCACTATGTTTTGCAAATTTACTTACAATATGGCTCTGTGTTTGCCTACTTTTGTTTATTTTTATGAGCGTGCTCTGTGCCTGCAGATGGAAATCCATTTCCTTCCCCAGATTAGGGAAGTCTTCAGCTATTATTTCTGCCCCCTTTCCTCTCTCCTTCTGGGACTCCTATAATAGAAATATTATGTTTGATGAAGTCACTGAGTTCCCAATGTCTATTCTCCTGTTGTATAATTCTTCTCTCTTTCTTTGATTCAGCTTTATTATTTTCTTTATTTTTCTTCCATATCACTAATTCACTTCTCTGCTTCTTTCAGCCTACTATTCATTGCATTAAGCCTGTTTCCAATCTTGTTTATTACATTTTTCAACTCTGATTCTTTTTAAATTCTTTTATTTCTATAGTAAGGGTCTTCTTGATATTTTCTATTATTTTCTCAAGCCCAGTGAGTATATTTATTTTTGTTGTTTTAGATTCTATATCAGGCATGTTGCTTATATCTATTTCACTTAGATCTCTGGCCATGGTCTGATCTTGTTCTTTCCTTTGGGATAAATTCCTCTATCTTGACATTTTGTACTGTCTTCTCTGTGCTAGAAAAGCCAGTTATGTCTCCTGCTTCTAAAACTAATGGCCCTAGGAAGAAGAGATCACTTAATGTCCAGTGCCTGGCATTCCATGGAGAGTCTCTGGTGTGTGCTCCATGGGCTCTGCTGTTGTGTTTTGGCTGCTCTTTCAGGCCAGTCATCTGCAAAGGATGTCCTTGCCTACAGTGAACATTATTTGGTCCTTGGCCATAGTGTTGTGAGTTTTAACTAGGTGTGTTTCGTCTTCTTGTAAAACGAGACCTGATACTAGTTCCACTAGAACTGAAGACCTGCATAACTCTCTGGTCAGGAGACATGGCATAGGCAGGGGTTTGTTCTTCTGGAGGAGGGGTCCACTGCACTGGCACAGAGGGAAGATTGCCTGAAAAGGGCAGTACTGTCACAGTGCAAGGGTGTGGGGATTCATTTGCGCCAGTTAGGCATCCAGTGTTGGTGCTATGCTGCTTCCTATAGGTGCCTCTGCTTTTCTGCTGAGGGGTAAGGGAAGGAAATGGTGCCAGCAACCTCCTTTGTTCATGGAGAAGAGTCTCTGTGAATGCTTCCTCTTAGGGAAGTGTTCCAGGAAAAGTGAATAATCCCCTCCCTCTTTGCTTCAGGCATTTTTCAGATTGTTGTTTCCATTTTGTCTGCTTTTAGGTTTTTTGCCGGCCTTTTCTCCAGGAGCAAAGAAGTGCCCTCCTTGTACTATTCCACCCAAGCCTGCTGACCTTTAAAATGCCAGTCTTTAGGGACATGAAGTGAGCAGTAGCTTGTGCTGGTCTTCTATGGGGAGGGGCCCACTGTGCTGGAACTGAGGCATGCTTGGCTGAGAAAAGCAGTCCTATCAGAGCACTGTGGGAATTGGTATAAACAAGTGAGGCAGCTAGTGTCAGCACTGCTTTGCTTCTAGCAGTTAGCTATGTGTTTGGGCTTAGGAATAGGGCAGGGAAATGGCACTGGCTAACAACTCTTTTGTTCATGGAGAGGCATGAACACTGCCTCTCAAGGAAGTACTCTGAGAAGAGCAAATAATCTCCACCTTATATGCTCCAGGTGTTTTTCAATTTAGTGTTTCCAGTCTTTCTGCCTCTGGGTTGTTGGCCTGTCTTCATTCCAGGAGCAGCACAGTGACTTCTGGGCTCTACCCCAACCAAGCCCACTGACCTTTAAAGCTTCAGGCTTTAAGGCCTACTAGTTTCAAGAACCCACAAAAACCAGCCTCTCTTGTTTTCTAAGCCAATGGCTTTAGAGAAAAGTTCTTCTTGTGCAGTCCCCTGTGTCCTCTACTCACTCCCCTTTCTCCATAGGTACCCCTTCCTCACCTCCACAGAACCTGCCATCCCTTTCTTCCCTAAAACCATGTTTCCACACTTCTTACCTTCTTTGATGTAGCCTTTTCTGCTCCTTTATTTGTTAGTTTGTTCTGTCAGTCTTCAGGTTTTTTTCTGAGGTATTTCTGGGACAGAGGGAATCAGATCACCAATGATTTGATAGTTATCTAGTTGTATTCCTGGGAAGAGACAAGCCTATGGTCCTCTTACTCAGCTGCCATCTTCCCTCAACCAGCGTCATATTTTTGAGATTCATCCATGTTACATGCATTTGTAGCTTGCATCTTTTTTTAATTGTTTTTTTTTTAATTGTTGACTAGTATTCTATTTTCTAAATGCTAGTATATGTTTTTTCTCATTTTTCTTTAAAAGCATATTTTAGTTGTTTCCAGTTTGGAGCTACTATGAATTAAGTTGTTATCATCATTATTATAGATGTTTTTCTTACGGATATGTTGTTTGATTTCTCTTGAGTAAATATGTAGTAATGCAATTACAGGTCACTGGGTTTTATATTTGAGTTTATAAGAAATATCCAAGCAGTTCTCCATTATGGTTGTAACATTTTTATACTCCCATCTGCAATATATGAGAGGTCTAGTCCTTCTACACTTCACCAAAATTTAGTCTTTTCTTTTCCTTCCCCCCCAAAAGTTAGGCATTTTACTGGATGGGCAATGGTTTATCAGATGGTTTGAATCTTAAGGTGATTTTGATTTGTTTCCCTGTTGACTAATGATGTTATGTACCTTTCTGTGTGCTTACTAGCCTTTAGATATCTTATTTTATGAAGTATTTACTCAACTTTTTTGGCATTTTACTGAGTTGTTTTATTGTTGATTTGTAGGCATTAATTATATAGTCTACATATGAGTCATTTTCAGATATATGGATTGTGAATATTTTTCCCAGTTTGTGGCTGATATTTTCATTTTTATAACAAGTTTTTAATGAATTTAACCTTTCAATTTTGAATTTATGAGCATTGATTTTGTGCTTTTTCAAAGAAATTTTTGTCTAATTCAGAATTGCCAAGATATACTTTAGTGTTTTCCTTTAGAAGCTTTGTAGTTCCTCCTTAATGTTTGCACCTATGGTGCATCTCTAATTAATTGGTATGCATGCTATGAGGTAGGGCTCAAGATTAGTTGTTTTTTTATATGTTTACCATATTTTTGTAGCACACTTTGTTGAAAGGCCTTTTGCCGTTGAATTGCCTTCAAAACATTTTCAAAATTCAATTGACAGTATATATGTGAACATTCAGATACATAGACCAGATAACCTATCCTTATGCCAATGCAACATTTTCTTCCTTACTGTAGACTTACAGTAGCCTTGCAGTCAATAAAATATTATACACAAATTTTTAAAATTGTTTTGACTCTTAAATTTTCTTTTTATTCCCATAAATTTAGAGCCTACATGTTAATTTTATAAAAATGTTTTTTTTTTCTGAGATTGCTTTGAGTCTATAGATCAAGTTGGGGAATGTTGACATACTAAAAATATTGAATGTTCCAATCTTTGAATATGACATGTAACTCCATTTATCTGTTATTAATTTTGGAAAATTCTTAGCCAATATTACCTCAAATATTTCTTCAATTTCTTTCGTGCTTGCTTCTCCTTCAGGTATTCCCTGAATATATATGTATATTATATATATATATATATATATGAATATATATGTATATTATATGAATAATATATGTATATTATATATGTGTATATATGTATAATATATATGAATATATATGTATATTAT
>NW_026741545.1:0-5077 GCF_022355385.1 Mustela nigripes
GACAAAGAATGACAGTGATATTTTAATTGCAACTTTCTACTTTTAAATACTTTTATTTAAATAGAGAATGTGTATCAGGACATCATAAGACAAGCAAAGGTAAAATCTCAAAGAAGACATCATAAAATTGTTTTGAACTGATCAAGATTTTACAGGAAATCAAATATAAAAACAAAATATACTACACAGATATGGAAATAATTAAGTCTCCATGAACTAATACATAAAGTTGATTAAAATAATCATTCAAATACTTGCTACATTTAAATGGAGGAATAAGAGAAAGCGGTCAAATTTTAGAACTCATACAATAGAACAGAAAATAAAGTTTCAGTATTTTGAAAGGGAAGTGTTATTAAGAAACAAGAGCTAATGTAAACATCATGACACTTCAGAAAGAAGTGAAAGGACAGATATGACTATATATTGGATGGTGCAATGGTAAAATTGGGACCCAATCTAAGCACTTCTTTTTGCAATTTTCCTTATTAACTTTCCTTATGTATATCTCATTATGATTTTATTTGAATAAAAACAGAAATCTTTGTAGCAAGTTCTTAAATGCTTGCTTTACCTGCTGGTTCCTTAGAGTATAAATGAAGGGGTTTAAAAGCGGAGCAATAGAAGTATTGAGAATTGCCACTCCCTTCATTAAGGATATCCTCTGTTTGACTGAGGGTTTAATGTACACGAAGATGCAGCTGCCATATGAGAGGGAGATGACAATCATGTGAGAAGAACATGTGGAGAAAGCCTTTTTTCTCTGGTTGGCAGAAGGAATTTTTAAAATTGTCAAGGCAATGCATGTGTATGATAGAATCACTAATGCCAAAGTGACCAGCAGAGTCACCAAAGTTAAGACGGATCTCATCATTTCCAACACATGCGTATCAGTGCAGGGATTTGCAAGAGGGGAGCAGTGTCAGAGTAGAAATGATCAATGATATTGGAGTCACAGAAGTCCAGGCTTAAGCCTAAAATGAGTCCTGGAAAGATGATGAGGAAACCAGTGATCCAAGAGCTAAGGACTAACTGGATACAGATTTTGCTGTTCATAATGGTCGTATAATGCAAAGGCTTACAGATGGCAACATAACGATCATAGGACATGACAGCCAGGAGATAAAATTCAGATGCACCGAGAAGGAAGGCAAAAAATAACTGAGTTGCGCAACAGTTATAGGAAATCGTTTTGTCACCGGTTGCCATGCTCACAAGCAATTTGGGAATGCAGACTGTCGTATAAGAAATTTCTAAGAAAGAAAAATTTCGAAGAAAGGATTACATAGGGGTCTTGAGATGAGAATCCAGCAAAGTGAGAGTAATGATAACTAAGTTTCCTGAGATGCTTAACAAGTAGGTGAGAAGTAGGAAGATAAATAACACAATCTTCAATTTGGGGTCCTGTGTCAATCCTGCTAAGATAAATACTGTCACAGTTGTACGGTTTTCCATCTTGACCTCCTGATATACTTTTGCTCTGGTAAAAGTATTGAGAAAAAAATATGTACAGATACCAAAGATAAAATGTGAAGATAACATTGTCAAAATATTAGTAATTGCTATTGGTTATAATACTAATGATTAATGTAAGATAAACTCTAACAAAATCTGTTACATTGCTTTTGAAGAAAGACAAATATTTTCTACAAATCTGGTGAAATAAAAACCCATCTTATAAATCATCTTTAAATGTGGCTTACATTTATGATAATGAGGTGAAGAAATGAACAGGCATGTGGAAAAAATTTATTTCCTCTTTTCTCAGTATGTAAGGACTAAAATGTCATTGTACTTATACTCAGCCTGATGACTATATAAATATCATTATCTCAAGGAACTGACCATATGTGCTACAGAGAAACAAAATGATGTATGTATGAATGTTTAAGATGGTTGAAATAGAAATCCAGCTTTGGGTATAAGATCATCCTGGAAGCAATTCAGTATAACAACTGTAGCTCTTGCCAGGTTTGGCCTGTGTCACATCCACTCAGCTAATGAACACACTTTTTTGGTCCTATCTGATTTTTTTATTCCTATAAATCAGTATAGTGGCTTTTGTCTCCATTTCATCTCTTCATTTCTTCACTTTTATCATCTCCTATGCCACTATTAAATTTATCTGATTGCATAGTAAAACTAACTTGAAAAGAATTAAACAAATTCAGTGTTCCTTCTGGTTATAGTTCTCAAAACAGGAAGAGAATAACACAATAAAATGCAAAATAAAGTGAATAAGCATTCAGAGAGGGGGAAATGAAATAGGGAAAGAAGAGAAGGAAGACAAAAGAAGTAGAAAAGAGGTAGCGCCTTAGGGGAAGCCATAAAGAGAAAAACTTACCATTAAGATTAGAGTCTTCTTCAGATGAGACAGTGACTGGTATTTAGCTCTTGGCTTTTTACCTGATGTGTAGAAATGGGTTACAGCAAAGCTGAAGAGGAAAACAGAAAAAAAAAAAAATTAGCAAATTTTACTGTGATGATCAGTCACTTGGCAAGTGTTCAGACACTTGCAGGTAATACTGACTGACCCCAAATAATATGGTAAGCCAAAAGCCAAGGCAATTCAAAACCCAAGGCAATTCAATGTCCCTGCCTATTGATTTGTCCGTGAGTTGATTTTGTGGTTGGAAATTATATAAGCTTTCATCAGACTAAATATACTCCTGGGTATATACTCCTGGGTATAAGCATTTCATCCCTTGGGGGCAAATTTCTTGTTTGATGACTTCATTATCAGTTATGCTTCTTTGTGGACTTCATTATGAATATGAAACACTCGTTAAACAATTTTTTTTTAAGTTTCAGGAGTAGCATTCAGTGATGATCACTTACATGTAACACCCAGTGTTCTTCACATCAAGTGCCCTCCTTAATGCTTATCATCTAGTTATCCCATTCCTCTGCCCACCTCACCTCCAACAACACTGTTTGCTCCCTATAGTTAGTGTCTTTTATGGTTTGCCTTCCTCTCTGTTTTTATCTTAGCTTATTTTTTGTTCCTTTTCTCTATGTTCTTCTTAAATTCCATGTATGAATGAAATCATATGGTATTTGTCTTTGACTTCTTTTGCTTAACATCATACCCTCTAGTTTCATCCACATAATTGCAAATGGCAAAACTCATTCTTTTTGATTGCTGAGTAATATTCTAGTGTTTGTGTGTGTGTGTGTGTGTGTGTGTGTGTATCTCATATCTTCTTTATCAATACATCCATTGATGGACATCTGGGTTCTTTCCATAGTTACTGCTATAAACATTGGGGTGCATGTGCCCATTTGAGTCATTATGTTTGTATCCTATGTAGTAGTAATAGTAGTGCAGTTGCTGGGTTGGGGTAGTTCTATTCTTAACTTTTTGAGGCACCTCCATACTGTTTTCCAGAGTGGCTGCACAAGTTTGCATCCTCCATGGACCTATAAACATTGTTTACATTGGTGGGAATGTAAACAATGTTTATAAATCCATGGAGAATGCATTATTATATACTGAGGAGTCAAAGAAGTATAAGTCAATGTTCCTGACTATTGTAGTTTACCAATATATTGAGGAGACAGAATTTGTGCATGAATATAGCAATATACCATGTGCCATAAACTTAATAGTAAATAAGACTCACTCTTACTATGGGGAGAGATTCAGAATGGATGCTTAAAAAAAAAGAAAAAGAAAAAGATGGATTCAAAGCTAAGCATTGGAGATAGATTAGGAAGTAGAGTATGGTATTTTAGGTAGGATAAATTGTGGGGAAAAGGGTACACACAAATGAAAACTCATGAATTACTAAAATTTATCAGAGAGAATATAATACAGTTTTCTCCACGAAATACTTAAGGTCCTAGAGATTCTGGCTATTAGTACAAAAGTGTAATGATATCTTCTTAGTACTTACACACATTCTCCCAAACCTAAGGGACAATTCCTGAGGCAAGTAATTGTACTATAATGGCTATAGTAATTTGGGTCAAAAACAGATCTATCACCCCCACAAGTAAAAATTTTATCAAATCAGACCTAGTTTTTCTCCGGCTCCCCAATTCCCTAGATATACACTGGAACAGTGTATTATAATATGTTTAACAAGCCTATTACATTTATTTATTTATGTATTTATTTATTTATTTATTTATGTTAAAAGCTGTAAGAAAAATTTCCCTACCTTCGAAATCATGAACACATTTTTATTAAAAAATGATGTGTTTTAATAAGTTAATTTAAGATCCTTTATAATTAAGATAAGATCAGAATAACTTAAATCTATTAATATAAATAAATTACTCAGTGTTTTAGAGATGTTTATTTTCAGTATATGGATTATAAATCAGTCTGCAAAGCACAAAAACTTACAAACTGTTAGTTTTTATTTTTATTTTTTTTAAAGATCTTATTTATTTGAGAGAGATCACAAGCAGGCAGAGAGGCAGGCAGAGAGAGAGGAGGAAGCAGGCTCCCTGCTGAGCAGAGAGCCTGATGTAGGGCTTGATCACAGGACCCTGGGATCATGACCTGAGCCAAAGGCAGAGGCTTTAACCCATTGAGCCACCCAGGCATCCCACAAACTGTAATTTTTTAAAAATATGTATTTATTTATTCATTTGACAGAGAGAGAAACATAAGTAGGCTGAGAGGCAGGCAAACAGAGTGGGGAGGCAGGCTCCCTGTTGAACAGAGAGCCTGATGTGGGGCTCGATCCACATCAGGATCCAGGACCCTGAGACCATGACCTGAGTGGAAGGCAGAGGGTTAACCCACTGACCCACCTAGTGCCCTTTATTCTTAAAGGTGCAAAAACAATTATACTGGCAAAGGATTTTGTTTGTTGATGTTCACGGTTTTTATATTCCTATTGCAGGATAAAGCACTTAGGCTTACTTTTTTTTTTTCTTCTCAGGCAGCACACTGAAATATATAATTCTTAAAATAAGTTTTAATACTTGTGGACATTTCATGATTAGCTATTTCTAGCTCAAATCAACAATTTAAAGACCAAAGTATCTCTTTTATTCTTCATAGTCAATGTTTTTATGTTAATACAACAAGCACTAAAATTAAACAACTGTTATCCTATGAGAT
>NW_026741546.1:0-5075 GCF_022355385.1 Mustela nigripes
ATGGAATATTATGCAGCCATCAAAAGAAATGAAAACTTGCCATTTGCAAAGATGTTGATGGAACTAGAAGGCATTATGCTGGTTAAAATAAGTCAATCAGAAAAGGACAATTACCATATGATCTCTTTGATATGAGGAATTTGAGAGGCAGAGTGGGGGTGTTGTGAAGTTGGGTAAAAAAATGAAAGGAGATGGGATTGGGAGGGAGGCAAACCATAAGAGATTCTTAATGTCACAAAACAAACTGAGGCTTGCTGGGCAGTGGGGGGTTATGGATAGAGTGGTTGGGTTATGGACATTGGAGAGGATATGTGATATGGTGAGGGCTGTGATGTGTGCTAAGACTGATGATTCACAGACCATACTCCTGGGGCAAATAATGCATTATATGTTAATATAATAATTAATAAATTTTTTAAAAAGAAAAGAATATGTCAGTGTGAACCTTAATTATTTTCTTTCTAAAAATATATACCTCCTAACTGTATCCGCCAATAATGGCTAGAAGTTATGATAATCCAGAATCAAAAACCATCCCATTGTGTCCAGATTGTGTTCTTTATATACTATTTCTCATTAAAAGAAGGAAAGACTCCTTGGAGAACAGGTTGAGGTAGGAAATATGTATAAGTCAGATAAAGACATCTTGTGTCAGGAACCAGGAAAGCTATTAGAGGTTACTGAGTGGTATTAAAAGACACAAGACCCAAATTGAAGGGGCTCTCATGAGCCAAAGATGAAGCAATTTTAGCACTTGAAAAATAATAATAATAACGAAGGATTGAAATAAAGGTAAATATTAAAATTGAGGGATTTTTATCTCTGGTGATTGCAGAAGGAATGATAAAACTAGCATATCACCATTTTGTAACCACTTACAAACCAATAAATCTAGGTGATGATCATCAGTTGTTGCTAAAACCATTAGGTGAAAAGCTGAAAGGGAACTTCCTAACAGACAAATTAGGCTGATACACTGATTGCACTGCTCCGTCTTAATATTCACAAGAGAGACAACTGATGCCAAGGGCAAAAAAAAAAAAAAAAGAAAAAGAAAAAAGAAATTGAACTTTGAACATAATCAATTTTCTAGATCTCACCACCAGTTAACTACCAGTTTACAGGAAATGGAGAGGATAGAGAAGATGGTTTATACCAAGAGACTGGAAAATACTGAACTAAAAGATTCAGTATATTTAACAAATAAAGGCAATGAGAAAAAATAGGGGGAGGAAACTGATCAAGAAAAAGAGTCTTGGAAACATATCAGTCAACTGTAATGTGTAGGCAGAGCTTGGATCTTTACTTGCTGAAAGCAACTATTAACAGATATTTAAAAATAATTGGGGGAAATTCTACATGGACTGTTATTAGCTGTAGGAATACTAAGGAATTATTACTTTAGTTAGGTGTGATAATGGTATTGCACTCATGTTTAAAAAATACTCTTTTGGAGATTTATGGGTGAAATGCTATGTGGGGCTTACCACAAAATATCCCAGCAAAAAAAAGTATATAAACACATAATTTATAGTAATTCATAAGTAATTATAAAACATTTCAGAATTATAAAATAAAATCTTTATTTTAAAAATAATACTTATTTTACAATATTTATATGTATAATTTATAATAGTATATATTATATATGTAGTAATGAAGTTATAGATGAAACAAGATTTGCAAAAGGCTGGTAATTGTTGAAACTGAATTATGGGTATATAGAGATTCATTGTACTGCTCTCTGAATTTTTATCTCTGAAATTTTAATACTAAAAGTTTTAAAAAATAAAGTCATAGCGCCTGGCTGGCTCAGCTGCTTAAGCATCTACCTTCAGCTCAGGACATGATCCCAGGGGCCTGAGATGGAGCCCTGCATTGGGCTCCCTGCTCATTGGGGGTCTGCTTCTCCCTCTCCCTCTGCCACTTCCCCCTGCTCCTGCTCTCTCTTTCTTAAATAAATAAATAAAATCTTTGAAAAAATAAAATCATGAGTTCATATTAATGTTTCCAATTTTTAGTCAACTATATATGGCCATGTCCATTTAAAATTTTGTTCTAGTATGTTTGTTAGCCCTTTCTCTTCTCTGTTGTTCATAGTATCACCCACCAAGATTTTTTAAATTTTCAGTAGCACAAATGGATGTAGGTCTCTTTAGATATTGGATCTTATAATTATGCTGTATTTTATATCCTCTTTTTTCCTCCATTTATTCGATAATCTCTTTGTCCATTATTTTTAGTCATTTGTTGACATGCGCAATCTTAATGAATGGGTAGAAATTCAAATTATAGAGTTCAGTTTAGTTCAGTCAACAAATACTGGGCATCAGGTTTTTTGTTTTTTGTTTTAAATAGGCACTGTGCTAAATGCTTAGGATACAAAAACAAATAAGATGTAGTGTCCACACTTCAGGAACTTAGAATCTAGTGTAGATTTCTCAGTTGGGGTGCTGCAGATGCCATTAGGGGTTCTGTAAGAAGTTAGTAGGAGTTTCAGAAAACAAAGGGGAACATTTTTAATTTTTTTGAATTTCCTTTTCCATGCAATGCCAGTAATTGCAGTAATGACTAGTAATTAAGCAGCTCTGTTAGTAATTTTGCTACAGGTTTTCCAGCTGTATGGCAATGTCTGCATGACTACATCCATTTGATTGAGTCCACTCTCAGTTTTTGATATAAGAAAGGGGATGCTATTGATAATTGGTGAGTGCTGAATTGCACTGATTTGGAGAGTGATAGGTTGATGGCATCAGCTTCTCCACCTTGAACTATATCTCCTTATTCTCCCTCAGCCTCTCCCTACCCACAGCTAGCTGAGAGCAAACAAACCTTCCTGATATGATAAGAAAAATCAATGAGCAAATTCTAAGGAAAGACCTTCTAAGTGCTATGACTCAGATGCCTCCCTGATATTTTGCAATTCTGTAAATATTGCAAAACACGGAAATTGTAGGTTATGAGTGAATTATTTCATTTTCCGTTTGTGATTTCCTTGTCTAGTTTGTTTTCCACTTCATTAGCACCTGCTTTACAAACATGACTTAGAGTCCAACGTGGTGATTTTAAAGATGAAGTGGGAGATAGAAGAGAATTCTAGGCCTAGGTAATCCTGTTAACATTAATACAGCAATGGCTCCAGCAAAATTGAAAAGACACTTAAAAAGGAGCAAATAGGGGCGCCTAGGTGGCCCAGTCAGTTAAGTGTCTGCCTTCTATCCAGGTCATGATCCCGGGGGCCTGGTATCAAATCCTGCATTGGGCTTCCTGTTCGGTGGAGCGCCTGTTTTTCCTTCTGCCTTCTGCCGTCCCCCTGCTTGTGCGCTTTCTTTATCTCTCTCTGACAAATAAATAAATAAAATCTTAAAAAAATAAAAAAATATAGGGCACCTGTGTGGCTCAGTGGGTTAAGCCTCTGCCTTCAGCTCAGCTCATGATCTCAGGTCCTGCGATCCAGCCCCAGATCAGGCTTTCTGCTCAGCAGGGAGCCTGATCCCCCCCCCCCCCCCCCGCCTCTCTGCCTACTTGTGATCTTTGTCCCTCAAATAAATAAATAAAATCTTAAAAAAAAATATGTGTATACACACACATTTTTAAAAAAGGGGCAAATAATTTAAAATGGTCTTGGGAATCCCAGAGTAAAAGGTTTGTTTTAAAATGGAAGTTAGGGGCACCTGTGTGGCTCAGTGGGTTGGGCCTCTGCCTTCGGCTGGGGTCATGGTCCCAGAGTTGTGGGATCGAGCCCCGAGTAGGGCTCTCTGATCGGCGGGGGGCCTGCTTCCTCCTCTCTCTCTGCCTGCTTCTCTGTGATCTCCGTCTGTCAAATAAAATAATAATAATAATAATAGAAATAAAAAAGGAAGTTAAAAAAAATAATAAAATGTTACCTTCGGTAAAAAGATCCAGAAAGCAAGTTATTAAGTAGCAGAACTTTCTGACTAAAAATGGAAAAAGCCCAACAGTTGGTAAGAACCTCTAGTATGTAAATTTAGAGAGTAAAATGGGATAAGACGCGAGAAACTAAAAAGGTTTTACTCTCAAAGTGTGATAAATGGATGTAACTGGTGACATGTCACACGATGCTGAGATTTTATATAATAAACCAAAAAGCAACTTTTCTAGACTGATGGATCAACAGATTTTGACATATGGTACCACTTATAAGATAGATAAATTGTGAAATTCAAGAAAATTTTTCTGCTATAAGATGCTACCCTAAATAATCAAAGGCCAAGATACATTTACTGTTTTGTCTTCATATTTAAAACAAAAGGTACATCTTAAAGGAAGTACATTGGCATCTGCACTGATGGTGCCCCACTGATTTCAACATTTCCTCCCTAAGAATGTTCATTCTTACAAAGAAGAAATCCTGATATATTCACAATACACTGCTTTCTTTTTAAAAAAGATTTTATTTATTTATTCGACAGAGAGAGACACAGTGAGAGCAAAAACACAAGCAGAGAGAGCACACATGCTGAGCAGGGAGCCTGATGTGGGGCTTGAGCCCAGGACCCTCGGATCATGACCTGACCCGAAGGCAGACACTTAACCAACTGAGTCACCCAGGTGCCCCAATACACTGCTTTCTTCCTGGAGATATGTTGGTGTCAGAAACTTCTGAACCTGAAATGAAAAAAAATTGGGATGATGCTACAAAAATAACTGAACTTGGGGTACCTGGGGGCTCAGCCAGCTCCAGTCATGAATTCAGGGTCCTGGGATCCAGTCCCCTGTTGGGCTCCTCGCTCAATGGCAATCAGCTGGATATTCTCCCTCTGCCCCTCCCCCGGTCTCTCTCTCTCTCTCTAAAATAAATAAATGATCTCAAGATTTTAAAAATAGATTCTTAAGAGAGAGAGAGCATGAGGGGGCAGGGAAGGGCAGAGGGAGAAGCAGACAGCCATCCAGGTGCCTCAGTATGTTGTTGAACATCTGCCTTTGGTCCCAAGTGCTGCTGCCCCTTGGAACAATTGTTACTTAAACTGTAACCCCTGGAGGATTTTACTAGTTGCCAAGCACATTTAGATATGGCCTTAAGAAATACATATACTGACAACAGGTCTTTGGGG
>NW_026741547.1:0-5074 GCF_022355385.1 Mustela nigripes
CTGAGCCCAGTCCTCAGGTAAGGCCTCTCAGTGGCTGGATGGAGAGACAGCATATTGGGCTTGCCATGCCCCTAGGCCCCAATTTTTAACCATAGTTTGGGTTGTCCCTTCACTCTTCCCCAGGGCTCTGCTTTGGAATTCCTCTTTTGGTGGGACACCTGAGGTAAGAAACCTGAAAGGAGTCCTCCCATCCCACAGATTGACGAAAAACTTTTGGGATCGGGCCAACTACAAAGAGAGCAAGATTCGTTCATGGCCCATGGCGCCTCCCCAACATTCCAAGGCAATCGCTGATACCAAATCCCGAGACAAAAGCCTGAGCACGCGCATCAGACTCGCTCATTCTTCATATCCTAAAGAGTTCTTCAGATAAGAACCTACACGGCACTCGAAGGCACACAAAATATATATTCTAACCTGGGCACTAATCTGACTATCTGAGCCCGTACCTCGTGACCAACACCCAGACAGCTGACCGCACACTGAGCACACTAAGCCATGGCCTTAGGTCATCATTCTTCCCTACCTCAGTTGTCAGGCTTCAGAACCTAGACCTTATCTCCAATCACTGCCCAGGCATGAAGGTGATGCAGAAATCAGAACTCTTCCATACCCATTGCAAGAAACCTTGTGGTTGGCATGTGGTCCAACGTCCAGTGTAGGAGAAACCAGCATTCACCCTGAGGCCCCGCCAATTTTTGAGTGCGACGAGGGCATAAAGATGCATTGTGACCCTCAGCGTGAGGCCTGTCCTCTAGTACGTCCGCTCAGTGGCTGGACCATTAGATGTAATAATGGGCTTGACATGTCCCTAGGCCCCAATTATTAACCAGATTTCTGGTTGTCCATATCAACAGCAACAGAACAACGGACTTCTTCCATCCCACAGAATGACTCCAAACTCTTTGGACGGGGCCAAACCCCCAGAGAATAAGACTCGTCCATTTCCCTTGAAGTCACCCAGAAATTTCACGACCATGAGTGACATGATATCCAGAGAGAAAAACTTGAGCAAGAGCCTCACACTCTCCCTTTTTTCATATCCCGAAAGTTCTCTTCATGGTCTGTAGATCAGTCCTGCCATACCTATGACCCGAAACATAAGCCGAGTTTCTGTTTTCAGACTACTGTCCAAACAGCCCTGGCCTACCCACCCTAAAGGCTCAGGCCCCTGGAGCCAAACCTGACGACTCTGCTTGCCCTCTCCAAGGGAATTGTGTGTGCCCATTCCAATGGCCACACCCTACAAATAGGATCAACCACCAAAGTGCGTGAGGACATCCCAATATTTGTGGCTTCCCAGGCCATACAGGGGCAATCTGGGCCCATCTGAGCACCTACCGGCACTCAGTCCCGTAGAGTGATGTCCTAAGAGGTAAAAAGGAAAGAACAGGCCCCTAGGCCCCTATGGGATCCATTGCTTTGGTTTCCAGGCATCTCTCCTCAGAGGCATGGATTTCAATAACAGCAAATGGCTCTTTCTTGATTCACCCTTCAGAACAAATCTCATCTACACATGGGAAATTTGCACGATGCAGCTGTGTGAAATCCTCTCTTTAGGAGAACCCTTCAGGTCCCCAGTGCCACCGATCATTCCAAGGACTCCATAGACACAGCATCGTATTAGGACACATCCACGGGAGAGTCCATTTCAACTCAGCCACCTCAGTTGCTCCCCCAGATGCAGCAGATGTAACCTGTCTTCTTGCTTGGAGATAATTGGAATGCGAGGTGGGCTACCCAGCCATCCATCCTAAGAACCCTGCTCGGAATCGTTTTCCTCAGCCAACCAACAGGTCTCAATTGTCCTGCAGAAGAATCTTTGCAGTTGGGAGCTTCTCAGAACTCCCATCGTGGGAAAACACCCATGGCCTCGTGATCCACACCCCCTTCAAGAAAGGGCCATCAGGGTCAGAATGTCCAACCAGAGCAATCGTCTGATCCTCGCCCTGACTTCAGATGCAGGAGATCTTATTCAGGTCTGTAGATTGTACCTGCCATATCCTCACCCAGAAACCTAGGGCTAGCTTGGGTTCTCAGACTTCTGTCCTCAGACTACTGGCCCACAAGCCCTCCGGGTTGGCAATCTAGAACTACAATGCAGCACTCTACCTGCCCTCCAGAACTAAAACATTGCCCTCTGGGGCTACCCAGAAAACCCAAATGAGTATCAACCTGCATGCCATTCGGCTGTACCCCAAATATATAGGCTGACCAGGGCACTAATGCCCTTTCTGACACAGCCTGATACTGGACCTCCTGGCCCCACCCAGACAGCTGGCCGCACACTGAGCACATCGGACCCGCCATGGCCTTAGGTCGTCATCTCTTCTCAACCTCGGTTTTCAGACTTTAGAACCTAGACCTTATCTCCAATCACGGCCCGGGTGTGAAAATGATGCAGAAATCAGAACTCTTTCCACATTTCAAGAAACATTGTGGTTGGCATGTTGTCCAAGGTTCAGTGTCGTTGAAACCAGAGTGGCCCATGAGGCCCCGCCAATGATTGCGGGCCACATTGGTCCCAAACACACATTGTGACCCTCAGCCTGAGCCCAGTCCTCATGTAAGGCCTCTCAGTGGCTGAATGGAGAGACAGAATATTGGGATTGCCATGCCCCTAGGCCCCAATTTTTAACCATAGTTCGGGTTGTCCCTTCACTCTTCCCCAGGGCTCTGCTTTGGAATTCCTCTTTTGGTGGGACACCTGAGGTAACAAACCTGAAAGGAGTCCTCCCATCCTACAGATTGACGAAAATCAATTGGGATCAGGACAAATCCACAGAGAGCAAAATTCTTCCATGGCCCATGAGGCCTCCCCAGCATTCCACGGCCATCCCTGATACACAATCTAGAGACAAAAGCCTGAGCATGCGCCTCAGACTCGCTCATTATTCATATCCTGAAGAGTTCTTCAGATAAGAACCTACACGGCACTCGAATGCACCCAAAATATAGAGTCTAACCTGGGCACTAATGCACTGTCTGACAACCTGAGCCCGGACCTCGTGACCAACACCCAGACAGCTGACCGCACACTGAGCACATCAGACCCCCCATGACCTTAGGTCATCATCTCTTCCCTACCTCAGTTTTCAGGCCTCAGAACCTAGATCGTATCTCCAATCACAGTCCAGGGGTGACTGTGATGCAGAAATCAGAACTCTTCCTTACCCATGGCAAGAAACCTTGTGGTTGACATGTTTTACAATGTTTAGTGTAGGAGAAACCAGCATTCATCCTGCGGCCCCGCCCATTCTTGAGAGCGACGAGGGCATAAACACGCATTGTGACCCTCAGCGTGAGTCCTGTCCTCTAGTACGTCCTCTCAGTGGCTGGACCATTAGTTGTCTTAATGGGCTTGACATATCCCTAGGCCCCAATTTTTAACCCGATTTCTGGTTGTCCAGTCGCCCCTCCGCAGGGCTCTACTCTGGAATCCCTCATTTGGTGGTACACCTGAGGTTGAAAAACAAAACAAAACAGATCAACAACAACAGAGCAACGGACTTCTTCCATCCCACAGAATGACCCCAAACTTTTGGACGGGGCCAAACCCCCAGATAGTAAGACTCGTCGATTTCCCATGAAGTCACCCGGAAATTTCACGACCATGAGTGACACGACATCCAGAGACAAAAACTTGAGCAAGAGCCTCACACTCGCCCTTTTTTCATATCCCGAAGAGTTCTCCTCACTGTCTGTAGATCAGTCCTGCCATACCTATGACCCGAAACATAAGTCGAGTTTGTGTTTTCAGACAACTGTCCAAACAGCCCTGGCCAACACACCCTACAGGCTCAGGCCCCTGGAGCCAAACCTGACGACTGTGCTTGCCCTCTCCAAGGGAATTGTATGTGCGCATTGCAATGGCCACAACCCTACTAAGAGGATAAATCTCCAAAGTCCCTGAGGCCATCCCAATATTTGTGGCTTCCCAGGACAAACAGGGGCAATCTGGGCCCATCTGAGCACCTACCGGCACTCAGACGCGTAGTCTGTTGTCCCCAGAAGTAAAAAGGAACGAACAGGCCCTTAGGAACCTATCAGATCCATTGCTTTGGTTTCCAGGAATCTCTCCTCAGAGGCCTGGATTTCAATAACAGCATATGGCTGTTTCTAGACTCACCCATCAGAACAAATCTCATCTACACATGGGAAAATTCCACAATGGAGCTGTGTGAAAGCCTCTCTTTAGGAGAACCCTTCAGGGCCCCAGTGCCACCGCGTCATTCCAAGGTCTCCATAGACACAAATCATATTAGGACACATCCACGGGAGAGTCCATTTCAACTCAGCCTCATCGGTTGCTCCCCCAGATCCAGCAGATCTAACCTGTCTTCTTTCTTGGAGACAATTGGAATGCGAGGTGGGCTACCCAGCCATCCATCCTTAGAACCCTGCTCGGAATCGTTGTACTGGAGCCAACCAACAGGTCTCAATTGTCCTGCAGAAGAATCTTTGCAGTTGGGAGCTTCTCACAACTCCCATCGTGGGAAAACCACCATGGCCTCGTGATCCACCCTCCCCCCCTTCAGGATGGGGCGATCAGGCACAGAATGTCCAAGCTGAGCGATCCTCTGATCCTTGCCCTGACTTCAGATGCACGAGATCTCGAATCAGGTCTCACCCAGAAAACTAGGCCTAGCTTGTGTTCTCAGACTTCCGTCCTCAGACTACTGGCCCACAAGCCCTCCAGTTTGGCAATCCAGAACTATAATGCAGGACTCTGCCTGCCCTCCAGAAGAAAACATTTCCCTCTGGGGCTACTGAGATACCCCCAATGAGGATCAACCTGCATGGCATTCGGCTGTACCCCAAATATATAGGCTGACCTGGGCTCTAATGCCCTTTCTGACACAGCCTGAGCCTGGACCTCCTGGCCCCACCCAGACAGCTGGCCGCACACTGAGAACATCGGACCCGCCATGGCCTTAGGTCGTCATCTGTCACTCTCGGCCCGCAAGAACGGCCCGCAGACGAGGTGAGCGGCAAGCTTCTTTTTTAATAATGGCAGCCGCCCGCAAACCAAGCACACAGCTATATTTATGCACGCGCGTTCACTCCCCCCCCC
>NW_026741548.1:0-5074 GCF_022355385.1 Mustela nigripes
TTCTTCTTCTTCTTCTTCTTCTTCTTCTTCTTCTTCTTCTTCTTCTTTAATTAACATATAATGTATTATTAGCCCCAGGGATACAGGCCTGTGAATCGCCAGGTTTACACACTTCACAGCACTCACCACAGCACATACCCTCCCCAATGTTCATAAACCCACCACCCTCTCCCTACCCTCTCCACACCCCTGGCAACTCTCAGTTTGTTTTGTGAGAGTAAGAGTCTCTTATGGTTTGTCTCCCTCCCAATCCCATCTTGTTTCATTTACTCTTTTTCTGTCCACCCTTCTGTTTGTGCAGGTAAAATAACTGTTGATATTGTCTATCCTGCACATACTCCATCCTGTTCACCAGAATATTCCCCATCAAAATATATACAAAATAAAAACCATACCTCACCACTTCTATTACCACCCAGCATGCTAAAAACACCATCATATGCTCCTGAATTATTGACTTGATTGATAACCCCACTTCCACACATACTGAACACCTTTCCTCCTGCAAATTTATTTTGGTACAGCAACTTAACCTAAAAATCAAGTCAGATGATTTTATTCTGCTGTTGAAAGTCTTTTGGTATCTTACCCTTTCATATTAAAAACTGAAGGCGTTTCAATGTACTAGAAGGTCATGCTCAATACGTTCTTCCTCTCTCCACCAGTATGAACTCCTCATTGGCCCCCTTGCTCTTCCTCAAAAGTAACAGACCAGCTGTTCAAACAAAGTCTATATACTTACTTGCTCTGCCTAGAGCAATCTTTTCCTTTAATATTTGTATAACACCCTCCTTCACTTCCTGGGTCTTTGTTCAAATAACATCTCATAAATGAGATATAACCACCCAACACAAAATAAAAGTAACTTTCATCCCAGCATTCTCCAATGGCTTTTACCTTTCTTGTATTTCTTTGTAACACTTATCACCATCAACCATCAATCATTATCCTTTTACTGGTTTATTTTCTTATTGGAGACAGAGAGAGAGAGAATTGGGAGGGGGCGCAGAGGAAGAAGAAAGCACCCCAGTGCCTAGAAAGCCTGCTGGGGAGTTACATCCCAGGACCCTCAGATCATGACCCAAGCCAAAGGCAGTCACTCAATGGACTGAGCCACCGAGGTGCCCCTCTATTATTGGTTTATTTCACTATTATATTTCAAAAGAATGTAAGCTCTTTGTGGTCAGGTATTTTATATGTTTTATTAATTGAGGTATTCTCAGAAAGGTAGCTGGCAGATTGTAAGGGCTCACTAAACTGTATTTTGTTGTTATTATTGGGCTCCTTTATGGGCTTTACCTCTTACGCTAGAAGTCTATCCTTCAGATGTAAGCAATAAGAATAGAGCCCTGCTGCCTGTTCAAATGAGTAAAAAGCCTGTATTAAGTGGATATTTTAAAAGCTAAATGAATGGCTTAATAGTTGTATATAGGGGGAAAGGGAACATATTTTCCACTATTTAGAAGTGGAGTTCTTTTAAAGAGTTCTTGTATAAGCCTACACTATTGAACGATAATGGCCAGTTGTACATTACAATTATACAAACACTTTGGTAATTTATATCCTTTTTTTGTAATTCATGCCTGGATCATTTAATCCTTAGGAGCATTACAGAATTTCAACTTTTCATGTTCAATAAACTTATTGGGGTTGCTACCTTTTTTATTCAAATGGAGAAATAGTCTTGATTTAATCTAAATAAAGTGTTATTGATTGTGCTGTTTTCTAGGAATGAGTCACACATGCTGGTTTAAAAGTTTTGTTAAATTCCCAAGTCTGTCACCAATAAAAGCCTTTTGTAGATTAGTAACTTGATCAAACAGAAAAGTATGTAACACTCAATTGTTCTACTATCTTTGTTTCCATTTTGCATTGTAATAACACCCATCTTAACTCTATTTAAGACAAGTCATCGCCAGGTGGCTTTCTGGCATTGATTGCATGATATGAAATCTAGTATAACTAAAAGTTTTTGGTTTTAGTAGCATATAAATCAATTTAGAAAAATATATGTATTTGAATATAAGATAAAGTTTTAAATTATTTGGCAATAGTAAACTAAACTTTTTTTTGTAAATTTTTATTTTCTAAAATTTCATTGAGCTCTTTTGCAATAAGAAACCAGTTACAAAAAATTAAGGTTTATTTACCCTAATTCAAAATTATTAGGAATATAATCATAGAGGTTGAAGTATTTAAAATACTGAACACAAAATATTTTATTAGGTAAATTCATGAATGCTGAGCATTCACTGTTAAAATATACTAATACTATTGATAGACTGGTAGAAGCCTAAAATCAAATATTTATTAAATATTTATATCCATATCTTTTCATGGCTTGGTAATTCATTTCTCTAGCATTAAATAATATTCCATTGTTTGCATGTACTACACTTTATTTGACCTTTCACCTATGGAAGGATATCTTGGTTGCTTCCAAGCTTTTGTCAGTTATGAATAAAACTACTATAGACATCGTTGTGGGTATAGATTTCATCTTCTTTGGATAAATACCAAGAACTGCTACTGCTGAATCATCTGGCAAGAATATGTTTAGTTTTGTAAGAAACTGCCAAGTTGTTTTCCATTCTTTATTCTCAATAGACATGGAAGAGCATTCCTGTTGCTCCACATCCTCACCAACATTTCGTGTTCTGTTGTCAGTGTTCTGAATTCTGGGTATGTACTGGTGTCTCTTTTTTGTTTTAATTTGCATTTTCCTGATGACATATGATGTGAAGCCTCTTTTTATATGCTTATTTGCCATCTGTAATATTTTCTTTTGTGAGGTATCTGCTAAGGTCTTTGGCTCATTTTTAATCAGGTTTTTCCCCCATTGTTGAGTTTTAAGGCGTCTTTGTGTATTTTTGATTAACAGTCCTTTGCCAGATGTGTATTTTGCAAATTTTTCCTCATAGTCTGTGCTTTGCCTTTTCATTCTCTTGGCATTGTGTTTCACAGAGTAGACATTTTAAAATTCAGTGCTTGTGCTTTTGTAGCTAAATTTATTGCCAAAACCAAGGTCATTTAAATTTTCTTCTATATTACCTTCTACATGTTTCATGTTTAGGTTTATAATCCAATCTGAGTTAATTTTTGTGAAGAGTGTATGATATCTGCCTGGATTTATTTTATTTTATTATTTTATTTTATTTTTATTTTATATTTTTACATTTAGCTTCACCATTACTCCAGAACCATTTGTTTAAAAGATTGTATTTTGCTCTCTTGTATTGCTTTTGCTTTTATATTAAATATAAAATATAATTGATAATATATATTCTGTTCCTTTAATCTAGTCTTTCTGTGGTATTACAATATCTTGCTTACAATTATCGTTATGGTAAACTTTTTTTTAAGATTTTATTTATTTATTTGTCAGAGAGAGAGATCACAAATAGGCAGAGAGACAGACAGAGAGAGAGATGAGGAGAAGCAGGCTCCCTGCTGAGCAGAGAGCCCAATGCGGGACTCGATCCAAGGCCCCTGGGATCATGACCTGAGATGAAGGCACAGGCTTAACCCACTGAGCCACCCAGGCAACCCATCGTTATGGTAAACTTTGAAGTCAGTCCTCAGTCTTTATTCTCCTTCAGCACTATGTTGACTATTGTGAGTCTTTGCCTCTCCATATAAATTTTAAATAAGTTTGTTAATATTAAAATAAAAGAACTTGCTGGAATGCATTATTGTATAGATAATCTTGGAAACCAGTGACCTCTTGAGCTTAGCAGGAGATAGACCATGGACATCAGTTGTCACAGTGGTGCCTCTGGCAGAACCTACTGCAAATCCCTAGGCAAAATGAGACCTCAAGGATCTGAGAGAATGACTAAGAAGTACTTGATACATCCCTTGGGTATGGTTTATTGAAATGTCCTCCTTTCTGAAAGCTGGGTAATCTAGAGAAGGGAGGGAAAATTAGTTATGATAAAACATATCAACAAACATCAATAAATTTTGTAAAACTAATTGTCATGGCTCATATACAATATGACCAACAGAGGGACCATCAAAAGGAAAGCATCAGTTATGTTTATTGTAAAATATTTTATTGAAAATAAAGCAATGAGAGGGGAAGACACACTGAGAATATTACCATTTTTTAAATGGTAAACTTCTTACAAAAGGAAAAACAGGTTTTATATTCTAAATAGTATATTGAAAAGTAAAACATTGGGGTGCCTGGTAGATCAGTGGTTTGGGCTGCTGCCTTTGGCTCGCGTCATAATCTCAGGGTCCTGGGATCGAGCCCCGCATTGGGCTCTATGCTCTGCAGGAAGCCTGCTTCCCTCTCTCTCTCTCTCTCTCTCTGCCTGCCTCTCTGTTTACTTCTGATCTCTGTCTTTCAAATAAATAAATAAAATCTTTTTAAAAAAAGAAAAGAAAAGTAAAACATTAAAAAATAAAATTTTAATTTAAAAAAATTATATAATTTTTTAAAAAGGTTAAAAATAGCAGAACCATTTTTCTTATAACTGGAAAATAAATTGTATATATATCTGTCAAAAATAACTTGTCGGTCGCCTGTGTGCCTCAGTGGGTTAAGCCGCTGCCTTCAGCTCAGTTCATGATCTCAGGGTGCTGGGATCAAGCCCCACATCAGGCTCTCTGCTCAACAGGGAGACTGCTACCTCCTCTCTATCTTTGCCTGCCTTTCTTCCTACTTGTAATCTCTCTCTGTCAAATAAATAAATAAAATCTTTAAAAAATATATAACTTGTCATGGGGGCGCCTGGGTGGCTCAGTGGGTTAAAGCCTCTGCTTTCGGCTCAGGTCATGATCCCAGGATCCTTGGATCCAGTCCCACATCGGGCTCTCAGCACAGCAGGGAGCCTGCTACCTCCTCTCTCTCTGCCTGACCCTGCCTACTTGTGATCTCTGTCAAATAAATAAATAAAATCTTTTATAAAAAATTAAAAAAAAATAACTTGTCATGTCTGGAATCAGGAGCATATGGAAAAAAATAATATCTGAGGACAATACTTCTGCCATGTTTTGTGCCTTGTTAATATTTTTAAACAATCAGGCAACTTTTAGCTTTATTGAAATACCTGCTAAGATACCAGCA
>NW_026741549.1:0-5073 GCF_022355385.1 Mustela nigripes
TTTGAAGAACAGTGTGGAGATTCCTCAAGAAATTAAAAATAGAACTTCCCTATGATCCTGCAATTTCACTCCTGGGTATTTAGCCCAAGGATACAGATGTAGTGAGAGAAAGGCCATCTGTACCCCAATGTTTATAGCAGCAATGGCCACGGTTGCCAAACTGTGGAAAGAACTGAGATGCCCTTCAATGGATTAATGGATAAGGAAGATGTGGTCCATATAGACTATGGAGTTATGCCTCCATCATAAAGGACAAATACACAACTTTTGTAGCAACATGGGCGGGACTGGAAGAAATTATGCTGAGTGAAATAAGTGAAGCAGAGAGAGTCAATTATCATATGGTTTCACTTATTTGAGGAGCATAACAAAAATCATGGAGGACATGGGGAGTTAGAGAGAAGGGGTTTGGGGTAAATTGGAAGGGGAGATGAATCATGAGAGACTATGGACTCTGAAAATCAATCTGAGGGGTTTGAGGTGGGGGTGGTTGGGAGGTTGGGGCACCAGGTGGTGGGTATTATAGAGGGCACAGATTGCATGGAGCACTGAGTTTGGTGAAAAAAATAATTATACTCTTATGCTGATAATAAATAAATGAAAAAATATAATAAAAAGATATAATCCTTTCCTTTTCTCTGTCTTTCTTCATCTGCTTTGGAAAGGGCCAGTTTATTTTTATTTTGATTTTTTGTTATGTTGAGAAATTAGGCCTATCATCCATCATACATTTTTGACAGAGTATTCACGGATGCTTTAGTTACATATAACCTTGTGCTCCTCCTAACACATGCCACAACTCCTCAAACCCACTAGCCTGTTCCCTCATACCCTGCATGTCCCTCTTTTCTGTAACTCTCAGCCTGATTCTCAGAGTCTGTAGTCACTCCTGGTTTCTCTCATTCTATATCCTCTTCTCCTTCAGCTTTCCTTCCTTCTACTAAGACCCATGGTATTCCTTATGGGGCACATATGAGAGAAGCCATATGCTATTTCCCTTTGTCTGCTTGCCTTTTCATTTAGCAACACCCAGTCCTGTGGCATTCATATCAATGCAAGTACCAGGTGTTCATCCTCCCTTGTGCCTGAGGAACACTGTGTTGTCAATATGGACTACGTTTTATTTATCCACTAGCCTTTGCAAGGGCATTGTGGCTCAATCAACAGTTCTGTTCGAGAGAGCATTGCAGGCCATCAATATAGGCCAATTCTTTTCCTCTGATTAAAGAGACTTGGTCAACATTGGTATACCCATTACCACAGCAGATAGAGTTAACTAATGATGACAAGGAGTGCTGTCCAGGGATCTTCCTTAAGGGTTAGCTATCATGGAGAATGTCAATCTCCTTGAAGCCTTTGCAAAGGTGTTTAAGGTAAAACCAGGTAGACAGAGCCCTAATACCTTATGACTAGGTTTCAGAACACTAGGAGATGAGGACACTTATAGCACAATATATCCATCCCCTAACCTTTTTTCTTGGAAGGGACTTTCCATCCGTTAGTCATACCTGATCCATAAGGAAAGGAAACTGAGAAAGGACTCTTTCTCACCCACAGCATGACAAACCTCACAGAGAGTGGATTATACCCAAGAGACCTCACAGTTTCTTGAAATCTCTACAAATTGCAGTGGAAATAGGGATATACTCTCATCTCTGGAGAAATATTGACCTAAAAAATGGCATACTGAATCTCATTTTCTTTTCTCTTTCTCTAGAAATGGGAAATGGGATATAAACACACAAGACAACCTGAGCTCTTGATCAACCTCAGAGAGCTCTTTTTCTGTCCTTCTCAGGACTTAGTACTTAAAGCCATAGGACTCAGAGGACATGACTATTCCTTAAATGTCTTTGTGCGATAACCAAACAGTGCCTCTTGCGGAAGATGGGCATGTTCTAAAGGAGCAAGAAGAGGATGAAAAATGAGAAAACAAAGGGCCATTACAGCCGGACAGTCGGGGGCGCTACAGGTTGGTGTGAAGATCCAGGAAGACAAAGAATAGGAGAATGAACAAGGGAGCTCAGAGCTATGGTCTGGCATTTAGAATGGTGGGAGGTGCTCTGTATCTGTCTGCATTCCATAGGGACCTAAATCCAAATTAAATAAACAATTTTCTGGCCCCAGTAAATCCTTGTAAACACTTTTTGTTTCTGTTTTTGTTTTGTTTGTTTTTTTTTTTTTTTGTGTCAAAATATGGGCATGCACCTATTTGACAGAGAGACAAGGAGATCAAAATCAGAGGGCAGAGCTGGAGAGAGAGAAGCAGACGTGCCCCTGAGCATGGAACCTGAGACCAAAGTTGATGTCATGACCCTGGGATCATGAGTTGAGCTGAAAGCCGCCTCTGAACTGATGGACACACCCTGGGACCCAATCTTTGTTGTCTTAGTACCTTCTAGTTCTAGACAAGAACCACTGCTCTGTCATTGTTCAGAAATTCAGGGGATACGGATTTTGGCTTGGGCTGGTGTTGCTTGCTCTATCCGTCCTGCTTCAAGAGCTGGTATAGCTTGTGCTCTTGAAGTCAGTGATTTGGCTATGGATAATCTACTCTCCCAAGCATATTTGGGTAAACAGAATTCCCCCATTACTAGCTCCTGCAAGGGGAATGACATGATGTCTTGTGTTGCACTGCTTCTGTTCACAGTGATGGCTCACCTCTGTGTCTCTGAATCTGGATCTCTGTTTCTAGTCCAAGAAGAGGCACATTTTCAGCTTTGATTTTTCAAATAAATGTTCAGCACTCTTTTTTTTTTTTTCTCTCATTAGTAGTTCTCCTACAATAGGTACTTTTTTCCATTTTTTGGAGTTGCTGACTTCCCTAAGCTCATGTCATGTTTCATCATTCTCCAATCTCTCTCTGGATTTGCTTCCATATTTTCCAGTATTTGTCTTCCAGATCACTAATTTGATCCTCTGCTTCTGTAGGTGCTTGGCCTTTGCATTCAGTCTGCTACCAATCTTTTCATCAGGGGCTCTTTATTGTCTTTTTTTTTTTTAATCACTTTTATCTCTGTGGTTCAAGACTCCCTGATGTCTTCTTTGTTTATCCTCTAATAGAGAATATCCTGGCTGCTGTCAATCTTCCATTGGACATGTTACATGTAGAAGTTTCACTCCGTTTGTCTGGACATGATTTTTTCTTGTTCTCTTTCCTCGAATTCAATTGATTCTTCCAACTTTGCATTGGATCTAGGTCTCTGTCATCTTGTCTTTATTGGAAAAGCCCATTCTCTTTCATAGCCTGAGCGTTAATTATTTAGGATGATGAAATCATGTAGTGCCTAAGGGCTTGCCCTAGAGGGAGTCTTGGTGTGTGTGGCATGGATGCCCTCTGCTGTTGTGTTGCGGCTGTCCCCTGATCATGAAGCCCATCTTCTGCAGAGGCTCTCCTTGCCTGCTGTTTTGGGTCTGGGCTGAATATGCTGAGGTTTAGGGTGGTGGGTTCTAGTGTGCCTGTGAAAGGAGATGTTCAACCAACTCAAAAGAACAAAGCCCTGCAGAATGCTGTGGTCAGATGAGAGCATGTGGGCAGGGCTTTCTTCTAGTCCCCTATTGGAGAGTCTGTTCTCCTGGGACTAAGCAACTTGGACTGAGGAAGGCAGTTCCCCAAGTGTTCCACGGTTGGGATTTCATGTTTTCAGGTTAGGCAGCTAATGTCCTCACAGTGCTATCTTTAGTTAGTTGCTCCGTTTTTAAGCTGCTGGTGTGAGAACCCAAAATTTCTTGTATTTCCATCGAGTTATCTCCACAAACACTGCTTCTCATGGATTTACTGCCAGAACACACCATCTTCCCTCTGTGTCACCTGTTTCCAGGCTGTCTGCACTTCATCGCTTGTTGTTGTCCTCTTCAGGAAAAAAACAGTGTTCTCCGAATCGATGTGTGCTAAGGATGAAGATCTGAAAAACCAGACTCAAGACACTTCTTTGGCCATTCAGACCCTCTGCTGGTCACAGCCAATGGCATTGGGAAACCTGCTTCTTGTAGGTTCTCAGTGTGCTTCTCTCTCCTGTGCCTTTGTCCTTTCCACTGTCTCTCTGCCCCTGAAGCACCAACCATCCAAGTCTCCCCTAAGCCATGTCTCCAGTCTTCTCCCAAAGTCTCTGCGACTACTTCTCTCTTCGGTGTGGAGTTTGTCCTGTAAGCTTCAGGTCCACTTCCTCCATGTTGCACTTGATGGGGTAAACTTCCAATTATTTTCCTGGCTGAAGACAAGCCTGGAGACCCAAACACTACTACCATCTCACTGTCCTCCAAAGGCACAGCAGACTCGTACCCAGCCTCAAGCAAGAATGCATTCTTGCCACTTGCCTCATGTTGCAGAATTGTGGAGAGCATTGGCCCATGTCAAATCTATCAGTCTCAGAAAGACAAATAACATACAATTTCACTCTCTCATGGTAGTCAAGGAACTGTGAAAAAGCAAGAGAAAAGGGATCAAACAGTATGCCTCTAACCAGGCACCCAAAATGTGTTTTTTGTTTGAAGGCAGGTTAGTGAGAATACAGGATTATAAAAGTGGACAAAAGGAACAATCTTTGCAGGAAATGTGGCAGAGAGGTGGAATGTGAGGTTTTAAGGCATATGAAGTTAAATTGTTATCATTAAAAGACCGAATTCTTATCTCTTGAAATTTCATTATGTGTTATGTGAAACACACAGAGACAACAACCACAGACACACACACACACACGCACACACACAAGTCACACAAAAGATGGTGAGGAAGTGGGGATGTGGATTAAAGGAAGCATATCCCAAAGAATATATGCTAACAGGAATAGGCACAGTGAATCCAAGTCAGAAAACAATGAAAATGAGAAAATAAATTCCATACCTATCAAAATTAGTTAAAATATTCAGGACTAAATTTTCCTATACCTATAAACAGATTATTGGAAGGATGAAAATTAAAAAAATAAAAAAGAAAAAGAAAAAGAAAGGCAAAAAAATGTCAACAAGATCATAGGGCAGTTCTATTTTCAACATTTTTTTTTTTTTGGAAGTTTTCTGCCTCTTTATTTTTTATTTTTTATAAACATATATTTTTATCCCCAGGGGTACAGG
>NW_026741550.1:0-5073 GCF_022355385.1 Mustela nigripes
TATATATATGTATATATACCAAATCATATTGCACACATTAAGCATGCACAATCTTTTGTTTAAAATAGGTTTTAGGGACGGCTGGGTGGTTCAGTTGGTTAAGCAGCTGCTTTCATCTCAGGTCATGATCCCAGCATCCTGGGATCGAGTCCCGCTTCGGGCTCCTTGCTCATCAGGGAGCCTGCTTCTCTCTCTGCCTCTGCCTGCCATTCTGTCTGCCTGTGCTCACTCTCCCTCCCTCTCTCTCTCTCTGATAAATAAATAAAATCTTTAAAAAAAATAAAAAAATAAAATAGGTTTTAATCTTGCTTTAATTAAATTTCTATTTAAATATACTAAAAGTTGTAAAAAGCAGAGAAGTTAGGTAGATGCTGTGTTGCCTTTAAGAACTTTCAGTGTTTATATAGGCTGTGTTTTCTAGGAACATGTTATGAAGTTGTAAGATCATTTTGTATTGTGTTCACTTTGAAAACCTGTTGAGACTACATTTTAGGTCAGTTCAATAAATAATTTAGGAGTGAAATGAACTCTGACTCACTAAAAACAGGAAGGAAATAATGAAAATGATTCTTAATTTCAGGATGAAACCCAATTCTTAGTTTGAACTGTTTTGTTTTATCTACATATGTCTAGACCCTTACATAGACCTCCTTGGGATTATGGCTCTCTTGTTACTTCATCTTATAGGGAGGCCAAATATTACTTAGGAAATTTAAACAATCCTCCACCCTCTAGTTCCTAGGGACTAAACATTATTCAAATATATGGCCTCCTTGAACATTCAGAATTCTAACAAGAAGTGGGGTGCTAAGTAGAAAAGAGGCTTACTTAGGTAAGATTAGGCTTAGACTCAAACCAGCAACTCTTCCAAGGAGCTATCCAGGGTACTACATCACATCTACTGAAGTTGGCTGGATCCTTTTCTTCGGTAGCCACCTTAAAATTTGCCCATTTTCCCACTTGACTACCTAAAACAGGACATCAGACAAAAGCCACTTTTTATTATAGTCAACTCTGTACACTGTTATTAACATGCTAAATGTTTTTATATGGTCTTAAAATGTCTCAATAAGGTTTGTAACTTCTATAGGTTCTCCTTTGGAAATTTACATTAAATTTACATTTACATTAAATTTAAATTTACATTTACTTTCCAAGTCTCTATTCATATGCCATATGAGTTCAGAAGTTCTGAAATTCAAATTAATCATTTAGGCTTTTTGGACAAAATTACTCCAAAATATCTGTCTCTTACTTTGGCTAATTGTAAATTAAAAAGCAGTTGTTCTCAAAGTGCAGTCCCCAAAACATCATCAGAAGAATACCTGGGAACTTGGTAGAAATGCAAACACTCAGTTTCCTACTCCCAATTTATTGAGTTAGAAACCATGGAGGTCAGCAATCTGTGTTTTGACAAAGCCCTGAAGAAAATTCTGATGCATACTTACCAGTGACTCAAGACTGTGCTGTTAATAAGACTATGATGGTAAGCTTAAAATTATTTGGTTCATCTTAATATAAATTTTATTTAGAAACCTTAAATACATGGAGAATCTAGTAAGCAGGTATGGATAGGCCAAGGGAAACCTTTTATCATTACTTCACATATTTTATTGTAGGTGAAAACAATTTTGTGAATTATATGCAAAGGACATTCTGAAGGTAATTAAATTGGTAGCTGCACACATTTATATATTTTAATTGCTTTACAGATTTATGAGCATGTGTGCATGTTTGAAGTTTGTATGGGTCATGTAGCTACTCCCATATACTTAATCTGTGAACGCTCACCCTATCTCAGAAGGAACTCTCTTCAGCAAGGTTCCAAGATTTGTTAGGGACCCAGTGGAAAATTGGGAGTTAGTGAAGAAACATCAAATAACTTGTCAAATCAGCTAACTTGACTTTTGTGAACAATGCTGTGAAGGACATTAGCAGCCAGATTGCCTTTACAAGTGGCATATTCCTTTGGCTTATAAAAATGTATCCATTTTGTCAACTATGATTGGTTATAATATTTATTTACATCAACCTTGGAATTCATTTCCTTGTCACCCTCGGCCCGCAAGGATGACAATGAGCCTGGTATGGTGTTAATGCTTCATTTCCGTTTATTTAATCAACTTCCTTAGCTTATATACATCAGGGTGACCAATAGGGGTCAAGCAATGGGGAGAGCCAATGAGAGTCCTGTTACTATGCTGATTAAATTTGATACAGCCAATAACTATGTCCTCCTTTAGGCGGGCTTCACCAGAAAGTTCATTGTATACTTGCAGCGTATTTTGCTAGCAGTGAGCCAAGCACCTTCTTGTAATGGCGGGGATTTTCCCGGCCGGAGGCAGTCCCCGACATTTCCTGTCATTCCATCATCTTGGCAAACCCACTAGTAAGATCAATGGTCCCCCCCACCAAGAAAATAGCATTATTACCAAATATGTTGACATGTTTGAAGAGATTTAGAAATAAAAAGAAAATAAATTTTACTGCTTGATATTTTCCTTATATGTGATACAGTGGAATGAGTTTGTAACCTATACCATTATAACAATTTAATGAGCTGAAGCTAAATCATGAAGTGTAAATACCTTTCATAAATATCTTGAGTTAGACTACAAATGATGGTTACTACTCTTCCTAATCTCTAGTATTATTAAGGGATTTCACTTTTCATGTACTATAAAATTTGTTACTGTCCAAAGAAGAACAACTATTAAACTATGATCATATTTATCATTTAATCCCATTAATTTCAACTAAAAGAGAATAATGAGTTTACATTTGATAAGTATGATTTGCTTCCCTTTTGAAATCGATTTCTAGAAGGCCTTAAGTTATTTATTATTTATAGAGAATGAAAGTTCTCTGGCACTCCTAAGAAATCATCTAAAGATTATAAGTATTTATTAAAAGTTAAACACTGTAAACTTTCCTATTTGTGTACATGACTTCATTTTTATAATTTATGTCTGAATACCTTCAAAATAAAATGTTTGAATATTTTCCTGATAGTGCTTTTATGTTCTTTGTTGGCTCACCATTTTCCAGCTATTTGGGTTATGAACTTTGGCAAATAAGAAGAGAATACTGAGTGATTAAGTGGCTCTTTCCATAATTATACCCTATATAAGCATTACTTTGTAAATGCTACAGTTTAGAAATCAAAACCATAGTGTAGAATCTGTGGGTGGTCTGTGATCTGCTGATCAAAGGATCTTAGTTCATATTTTACACCCCTTTAGTGGGGTCAAGAAGGTTTTTATCTCCATATGGGTCAGTTAACTTTATTCAGTTAAATTACATGACCATTTATTTTCACATTTAACCCTGGTAATCCAATGTATGTCATTTATCACAGGGTAAATAAATCACTTTGAACGTTTAAGTGTACTTTCTCCTTAGTCCTGAAAATACTCAGGACACATGTTCCTAATGGTGGTGGAACCCAACTCATTACCTTTTGTAATGAACAATGTATTATGTAGAAACTGAGTATAGTACATCCCAGCTCCAGAGCCACCAAAATATTACTAAATCTTGTGTAAACTTCTAATGTCATGCTCCAATAATTGGAAATCCAGAGATACATAGGCATACAGAAAATTTCAGGCTAAAAATTTCCTAAAGACTAAAGAGAAAGCAAGAATCTCTGCTATGTATATTTTGCAGAAGACTGAAACTTGTCTTCCTTAATACCTGTCTTTGTGCTGAAGAAAGTCATCAACTTTTTCACCAAGAATCTAAGGACCTCTGAGCTTGTCAAAATTGTATATATTGGAGAGGGCACGGATTGCATGGAGCACTGGGTGTGGTGCAAAAACAATGAATACTGTTACGCTGAAAATCAATTAAAAAATTAAAAAAAACCCAAAAATGAAAAAAAATTGTGTATATTAGGTCCTGGTCACTAGTAGCTTAATATCAGACACTATGCCTTTGATAAAGGGAATCAACACAGAGCAAATAAGCATTAAAGTCTGCAGAGTTAAGTACTGTCATACATTTTTATACTAGCCCACAGCTTTAACACAGTGTCTGGCTAGAGTAGAAAAATATTTTTTGTCCATCCAACGTATTGAGCACCAGACATATGTTGTGTGTAGAGCTTAATAAGCTAATTCACTAACATCAAAATCTCAAAGTTTGTTAGTAAAGAAAATTAAAGAAGTGTTGAAATAAGGATATGGAAAATACTTTATGGAAGTAAAGAGAAATGGGTGGCTAATTTTCCCCAGAGATGAGTGTAAGGAGGGTATGGAGAAGGGAGGGTAATATCAGAGGGCTTTCACAGAACAGTGGGTTAGAAGTTTTGGCATCAGGCAGAAGTAGTTTTAATTCTAGAATTTCCATTTAATATCTGTGAGATCTTGGTAAAATCACTGAACCTTTTCTAGGGTCAGTTTCCTCATCTGCAAAATACAGATAATATAAATTTTTACAAATTGTTATAAGGGCTAAATGAATTCATGAAGAGCATATGCTTGGAGCATAGTGGGCTCTCAGTAAATAATAGTTGTTATTAATGACCGCTATTAAAAATAAGTTGCTTAGGAAGAGTAGGATAGGGAAGATACAATAAGATGTGCATAGATTTTACTGGAATATGAGGTGGTGATGAAACTGGAAAGATAGAGGCCAGTTGGTGAGAACATTTGCATTCAAAGCTAAAAAGTATGGATATTTTAGTAGAGATGATGGAGTATCATTGAGGAATTTTAATTCCTGGGCTGCCAGAGAGGAAGATGGTCTGGAGAAAGAGTATAAATTTAGAGTGAGAAAGACAAAATAAGAGGAATCGTTAGTATCACTAGCTCATATTCTATGGGGTAAACTGAGGCAATGACAGTGGAGGGGGGGATAAAGCAGACATTTAAAAAATATTTGGGAATGGGGCGCTTGGGTGGCTCAGTTGTTAAGCGTCTGCCTTCAGCTCAGGTCATGATCCCAGGATCCTGGGATCGAGCCCCACACGAGCTCCCTGCTCAGCAGGAAGCCCAATTATCTCTCTCCTACTCCCCCTGCTTGTGTTCCCTCTCTCGCTGTGTCTCTCTGTCAAATAAATAAATAAATAAA
>NW_026741551.1:0-5071 GCF_022355385.1 Mustela nigripes
TCAACAACAACACAACAACGGACTTCTCCATCCCACAGAATGACCCCTAATTCTTTTGATGGGGCCAAACCCCCAGAGAGTAAGACTCGTCCATTTCCTATGAAGTCACCCGGAAATTTCACGACCATGAGTGACACGATATCCAGAAACAAAAACTTGAGCAAGAGCCTCACACTCGCCCTTTTTTCATACCATGAAGAGTTCTCCTCATGGTCTGTAGATCAGTCCTGCCATACCTATGACCCGAAACATAAGCCGATTTTGTGTTTTCAGACAACTTTCCAAACAGCCCTGGCCTACACACCCTACAGGCTCAGGCCACTGGAGCCAAACCTGACGACTG
Organism: Mustela nigripes; assembly: GCF_022355385.1. Classification (NCBI taxonomy): domain Eukaryota; kingdom Metazoa; phylum Chordata; class Mammalia; order Carnivora; family Mustelidae; genus Mustela; species Mustela nigripes. Next base: position 344 of record NW_026741551.1, read on the forward strand.
TGCTTGCCCTCTCCAAGGGAATTGTATGTGCCCATTCCAATGGCCACAACCGTATTAATAGGAAAAACCTGCAAAGTCCTGAGGCCATCCCAATATTTGTGGCTTCCCAGGACAAACAGGGGCAATCTGGGCCCATCTGAGCAGCTACCGTCACTCAGACCTGTAGACTGATTTCCCCAGAGATATTGTGACCCTCAGCGTGAGTCCTGTCCTCTAGTACGTCCTCTCAGTGGATGGACCTTTAGATGTCATAATGGGCTTGACATGTCCCTAGCCCCCATTTTATAACCAGATTTCTGGTTGTCGAGTCGCCCCTCCCCAGGCCTCTACTCTCGAATCTCTCATTTGGTGGGACACCTGAGGTTGAAAAAACAAAACAAAACAAATCAACAACAACAGAACAACGGACTACTTCCACCCCACAGAATGACCCCAAACTCTTTGGACAGGGCCAAACCCCCAAAGAGTAAGACTCGTCCATTTCCCATGAAGTCACCCGGAAATTTCACGACCACGAGTGACACGATATCCAGAGACAAAAACATGAGCAAGAGCCTCACACTCACCCTTTTTTCATATCCCGAAGAGTTCTCCTCATGGTCTATAGATCAGTCCTCCCATACGTATATCCCGAATTATAAGCCAAGTTTATGTTTTCAGACAACTCTCCAAACAGCCCTGGCCTACACACCCTACAGGCTGAGACCACTGGAGCCACACCTGACGACTGTGCTTGCCCTCTCCAAGGGAATTGTATGTGCCCATTCCAATGGCCACAACCCTACTAATAGGATAAACCTCCAAAGACCCTGCGGCCATCCAAATATTTGTGGCATCCCAGGACAAACAGGGGTAATCTGGGACTATCTGAGCACCTACCGGACCTCAGACCCGGAGACTGATGTCCCCAGAGGTAAAAAGGAATTAACAGGCCCCTAGGCACCTATCGGATCCATTGCTTTGGTTTCTAGGCATCTCTCCTCAGAGGCCTGGATTTCAATAACAGCATATGGCTGTTTCTTGACTCACCCATCAGAACAAATCTCATATACACATGGGAAACTTGCACGATGGAGCTGTGTGAAAGCCTCTCTTTAGGAGAACCCTTCAGTGTCCCATTGACACCGCTTCATTCCAAGGTCTCCATAGACACCAAATCATATTAGGACACATCCACGGGAGAGTCCATTTCAACTGAGCCTCCTCGGTTGCTCCCCCAGATCCTGCAGATCTAACCTGTCTTTTTGCTTGGAGACAAATGGAATGCGAGGTTGGATACACAGCCATCCATCCTTAGAATCCTGCTCGGAATCATTCTCCTGGAGGTAACCAACAGGGCTCAATTGTCCTGCAGAAGAATCTTTGCAGTTGGGAGCCTCTCACAACGCCCTTCGTGGAAAAACCCTCATACTCGTGATCCCCCGCCCCTTCAACAAGGGGCCATCAGGGACAGAATGTCCAAAATGAGCGAACGTCTGATCCTTGCCCTGACAGCAGATGCACGAGATCTCGATTCACGTCTGTAGATTGTGCCTGCCATATCCTCACCTAGAAACCTAGGCCTAGCTTGGTTTCTCAGACTTCCGTCCTTAGACGACTGTCCCACAAGCCCTCCAGTTTGGCAATCCAGAACTACAATGCAGCACTCTGCCTGCCCTCCAGAAGAAAAACATTGCCCTCTGGGGCTACCCAGAAACCCCAAATGAGGATCAACCTGCACGCCATTCCGTTGTTCCCCAACTATATAGGCTGACCCGGGCACTAATGCCCTTTCTGACACAGCCTGAGCCTGGACCTCCTGGACCGAAGCAGACAGCTAGCCACACACTGAGCACATCAGACCCGTCATGGCCTTAGGTCATCATCTCTTCTCAACCTTGGTTTTCAGGCTTCAGAACCTAGACCTGATCTCCAGTCACGGCCCAGGTTTGAAAATGATGCAGAAATCAGAACTCTTTCCCCATGGAAAGAAACCTTGTGGTTGGCATGTTGTCCAAGGTTCAGTGTTATTGAAACCAGTGTGGCCCATGAGGCCCCGCCCATGCTTGCGGGCCACATTGGTAACAAACACACATTGTGACCCTCAGCCTGAGCCCCGTCCTCAGGTAAGGCCTCTCAGTGACTGGTTGGAGAGACAGCATATTGGGCTTGCCATGCTCCTACGCCCCAATTTTCAACCGTAGTTCGGGGTCCCTTCACTCTTCCCCTGGGCTCGTCTTTGGAATTCCTCTTTTGTGGGACACCTGAGGTAACAAACCTGAAAGGATTTCTCCCACCCCACAGATTGACGAAAAACAATTGGAATCGGGCCAAATCCACAGAGAGCAAGATTCGTCCATGGCCCATGAGGCCTCCCCAACATTCCACGGCCATCGCTGACACAAAATCCAGAGACAAAAGCCTGAGCACGCGCCTCAGACTCGCTCATTCTTCATATCCTGAAGAGTTCTTCAGATAAGAACCTACACGGCACTCGAAGGCACCCAACATATATAGTCTAACCTGGGCACTAATGCACTGTCTGACAACCTGAGCCCGGACCTCGTGAACAACACCCAGACAGCTGACCGCACACTGAGCACATCAGACCCGCCATGGCCTTAGGTCATCATCTCTTCCCTACCTCATTTGTCAGGCTTCAGAACCTAGACCTTATCTCATATCACTGCCCAGGGGTGACTGTGATGCAGCAATCTGAACTCTTCCTTACCCATGGCAAGAAACCTTGTGGTTGCATGTTGTCCAACGTTCAGTGTAGGTGAAACCAGCATTCACCCTGAGGCCCCGCCCATTCTTGAGTGCGACGAGGGCATAAACACGCATTGTGACCCTCATCGTGAGTCCTGTCCACTAGTACGTCCTCTCAGTATCTGGACCATTAGATGTCATAATGGGCTTGACATGACCCTAGGCCCCAATTTTTAACCAGATTTTAGGTTTTCCAATCGCCCCTCCCCAGGGCTCTACTCTGGAATCCCTCATTTGGTGGGACACCTGAGGTTGAAAAACAAAACAAAACAAATCAACAACAACAGAACAACGGACTTCTTCCATCCCACATAATCGCCCCAAACTCTTTGGACGGGGCCACTCCCCCAGAGAGTAAGACTCGTTCATTTCCTATGAAGTCACCCGGAAATTTCACGACTATGAGTGACACAATATCCAGAGACAAAAACTTGAGCAAGAGCCTCACACTCGCCCTTTTTTCATATCCCGAAGAGTTCTCCTCATGGTCTATAGTTCAGTCCTGCCATAACTATGATCCTAAACATAAGCAAAGTTTGTGTTTTCAGACAACTGTCCAAACAGCCCTGGCCTACACACCCTACAGGCTCAGGCCCCTTGAGCCAAACATGAAGACTGTGCTTGCCCTCTCCAAGGGAAATGTATGTGCCCATTCCAATGGCCACAACCCTACTAATAGGATAAACCTCCAAAGTCCCTGAGGCCATCCCAATATTTGTGGCTTTCCAGGACAAAGAGGGGCAATCTGGGCCTTTCTGAGCACCTACCGGCACTCAGACCCGTAGATTGATGTCCCCAGAGGTAAAAAGGAACGACCAGGCCCATAGGCACCTATTGGATCCATTGCTTTGGTTTCAAGGCATCTCTCCTGAGAGATCCTTAGAACCCTTTCAACCCTGCTCTTCCGTCGTTCCTTATGGGACATCCTTGAGCCATCCAACAGGTCTCGACTGTCCCACTGGAGTCCATGTGCATGGACCACCTCACAACTCATATCATAGATAGCTTCCAAGGTCACATGATGCCCCCAATCTTCATGAAGGCGGATCATGGAAAGAATCTCCAACCTGAGCCAACGGCTCATCTTCGCCTTGACTTCAGATGCACGAGATCTTGATTAAGCTCTTCAGAGTTTACCTGCTGTGTCCTCACCCCAAAACCTAAGCATAGCTAGTGTTCTTAGACTTCCGTCCTCACTCTCCTGGACCACACGCCCTCCATTTTGGGGTTTCCGATGACACAGTGCTGCATTCTGCCTGCCCTCTAGAAGAAAAACGTTGCCCTATGGGTCTACCCAGAAACTTCAAATGAGGATAATCCTGCATGCCACTCAACTCTACACCAATTAAATAGCCTAGCCTGTGCACTAATGCCCTGTCTGACACAACCTGAGGCCTGAATTCCCAACCGACACCCAGGCAGCTTGCCGTACACTGAGAACATCTGAACCGCCATGGCCTTAGGTTGCCATCTCTTTCCAACCTGGTTTTCAGGCTACAGAAACCTAGACCTTATCTCTACTCATTTCCCATGGGTGAACGTGATGCAGAAATCATAACTCCTCCTTCCCCCCGCCAGAATCTTGTGGTTGGCATCTTATCCAAAGTTCAGTGTAGGACCCCTGTAGGGCCTACAGGAGTAGTAGTAGGGCCCCTGAGGGTAGTGTAGGGTCCCTGAGGCCCTGCCCATGCTTAAGAGCTGCGGTGGGCCCAAACACACATTGGAACCCTCAGTTTGAACCCTGTCCTCAAGTAAAGCCTCTCAGTGGCTGGACCATCAGCCCGCATATGGGGCTTGTCATGCCCCAAGTCACCCAATCTTAACCAGAGGTAGAGACATCTAGTCACCCCGACTCAGGGCTCTGCTCTGGAATCCCTCTTTGGTGGGACATTTGAGGTAAGTAAACACAGAAAGGATTCCTCCCACCCACAGAATGATCCCAAGTGATTGGGGTCATTCTGTGGGTGGGAGGAATCCTTT